>NC_069504.1:162997226-163297226 GCF_027579735.1 Bombina bombina | reverse complement strand
AAAAAATCTAAAGGTAAATTTAGGTCTAATAATCGTTTTCGTTCCTTTCGTCACAACAAGGAACAAAAACCTGATCCTTCATCCTCAGGAGCGGTATCAGTTTGGAAACCATCTCCAGTCTGGAATAAATCCAAGCCTTTTAGAAAATCAAAGCCAGCTCCTAAGTCCACATGAAGGTGCGGCCCTCATTCCAGCTCAGCTGGTAGGGGGCAGATTACGTTTTTTCAAAGAAATTTGGATCAATTCCGTTCACAATCTTTGGATTCAGAACATTGTTTCAGAAGGGTACAGAATTGGCTTCAAGATAAGGCCTCCTGCAAAGAGATTTTTTCTTTCCCGTGTCCCAGTAAACCCAGCGAAGGCTCAAGCATTTCTGAAATGTGTTTCAGATCTAGAGTTGGCTGGAGTAATTATGCCAGTTCCAGTTCTGGAACAGGGACTGGGGTTTTATTCAAATCTCTTCATTGTACCAAAGAAGGAGAATTCCTTCAGACCAGTTCTGGATCTAAAAATATTGAATCGTTATGTAAGGATACCAACATTCAAAATGGTAACTGTAAGGACTATCCTGCCTTTTGTTCAGCAAGGGCATTATATGTCTACAATAGATTTACAGGATGCATATCTGCATATTCCGATTCATCCAGATCACTATCAGTTTCTGAGATTCTCTTTCCTAGACAAGCATTACCAGTTTGTGACTCTGCCGTTTGGCCTAGCTACAGCTCCAAGAATTTTTACAAATGTTCTCGGTGCCCTTCTGTCTGTAATCAGAGAACAGGGTATTGTGGTATTTCCTTATTTGGACGATATCTTGGTACTTGCTCAGTCTTCACATTTAGCAGAATCTCATACGAATCGACTTGTGTTGTTTCTTCAACATCATGGTTGGAGGATCAATTTACCAAAAAGTTCATTGATTCCTCAGACACAGGTAACCTTTTTAGGTTTCCAGATAGATTCAGTGTCCATGACTCTATCTTTGACAGACAAGAGACGTCTAAAATTGATATCAGCTTGTCGAAACCTTCAGTCACAATCATTCCCTTCGGTAGCCTTATGCATGGAAATTCTAGGTCTTATGACTGCTGCATCGGACGCGATCCCCTTTGCTCGTTTTCACATGCGGCCTCTTCAGCTCTGTATGCTGAACCAATGGTGCAGGGATTACACAAAGATATCTCAATTAATATCTTTAAAACCGATTTACGACACTCTCTGACGTGGTGGACAGATCACCATCGTTTAGTTCAGGGGGCTTCTTTTGTTCTTCCGACCTGGACTGTAATTTCAACAGATGCAAGTCTTACAGGTTGGGGAGCTGTGTGGGGGTCTCTGACAGCACAAGGGGTTTGGGAATCTCAGGTGGTGAGATTACCGATTAATATTTTGAGCAATTTTCAGAGCTCTTCAGTCTTGGCCTCTTCTAAAGAGAGAATTGTTCATTTGTTTTCAGACAGACAATGTCACAACTGTGGCATACATCAATCATCAAGGAGGGACTCACAGTCCTCTGGCTATGAAAGAAGTATCTCGAATTCTGGTATGGGCGGAATCCAGCTCCTGTCTAGTTTCTGCGGTTCATATCCCAGGTATAGACAATTGGGAAGCGGATTATCTCAGTCACCAAACGTTACATCCGGGCGAATGGTCTCTTCACCCAGAGGTATTTCTTCAGATTGTTCAAATGTGGGGACTTCCAGAAATAGATTTGATGGCCTCTCATCTAAACAAGAAACTTCCCAGGTATCTGTCCAGATCCAGGGATCCTCAAGCGGTAGCAGTGGATGCATTGTCACTTCCTTGGAAGTATCATCCTGCCTATATCTTTCCGCCTCTACTTCTTCTTCCAAGAGTAATCTCCAAGATTCTGAAGGAATGCTCGTTTGTTCTGCTGGTAGCTCCAGCATGGCCTCACAGGTTTTGGTATGCGGATCTTGTCCGGATGGCCTCTTGCCAACCGTGGACTCTTCCTTCTGTCGCAAGGTCCTTTTTTCCATCAGGATCTCAAATCCTTAAATTTAAAGGTATGGAGATTGAACGCTTGATTCTTAGTCAAAGAGGTTTCTCTGACTCTGTGATTAATACTATGTTACAGGCTCGTAAATCTGTATCTAGGGAGATATATTATAGAGTCTGGAAGACTTATATTTCTTGGTGTCTTTCTCATCATTTTTCCTGGCATTCTTTTAGAATTCCGAGAATTTTACAGTTTCTTCAGGATGGTTTGGATAAAGGTTTGTCTGCAAGTTCCTTGAAAGGACAAATCTCTGCTCTTTCTGTTCTTTTTCACAGAAAGATTGCTAATCTTCCTGATATTCATTGTTTTGTACAAGCTTTGGTTCGTATAAAACCTGTCATTAAGTCAATTTCTCCTCCTTGGAGTTTGAATTTGGTTCTGAGGGCTCTTCAAGCTCCTCCGTTTAAACCTATGCATTCATTGGACATTAAATTACTTTCTTGGAAAGTTTTGTTCCTTTTGGCCATCTCTTCTGCCAGAAGAGTTTCTGAATTATCTGCTCTTTCTTGTGAGTCTCCTTTTCTGATTTTTCACCAGGATAAGGCGGTGTTGCGAACTTCTTTTAAATTTTTACCTAAGGTTGTGAATTCCAACAACATTAGTAGAGAAATTGTGGTTCCTTCATTATGTCCTAATCCTAAGAATTCTAAGGAGAAATCATTACATTCTTTGGATGTAGTTAGAGCTTTGAAATATTATGTTGAAGCTACTAAGAATTTCCGAAAGACTTCTAGTCTATTTGTTATCTTTTCCGGTTCTAGGAAAGGTCAGAAGGCCTCTGCCATTTCTTTGGCATCTTGGTTGAAATTCATGCTTATGTCGAGTCGGGTAAAACTCCGCCTCAAAGGATTACAGCTCATTCTACTAGGTCAGTTTCTACTTCCTGGGCGTTTAGGAATGAAGCTTCGGTTGATCAGATTTGCAAAGCAGCAACTTGGTCTTCTTTGCATACTTTTACTAAATTCAACCATTTTGATGTGTTTTCTTCTTCTGAAGCTGTCTTTGGTAGAAAAGTACTTCAGGCAGCTGTTTCAGTTTGAATCTTCTGCTTATATTTTCAGTTTTTTTCTTTATAAGATTTAAACTTTATTTTTGGGTGTGGATTTTTTTCAGCGGAATTGGCTGTCTTAATTTTATCCCTCCCTCTCTAGTGACTCTTGCGTGGAAGATCCACATCTTGGGTAGTCATTATCCCATACGTCACTAGCTCATGGACTCTTGCTAATTACATGAAAGAAAACATAATTTATGTAAGAACTTACCTGATAAATTCATTTCTTTCATATTAGCAAGAGTCCATGAGGCCCACCCTTTTTTTGTGGTGGTTATGATTTTTTTGTATAAAGCACAATTATTCCAATTCCTTATATTTATGCTTCGCACTTTTTTCTTATCACCCCACTTCTTGGCTATTCGTTAAACTGATTTGTGGGTGTGGTGAGGGGTGTATTTATTGGCATTTTGAGGTTTGGGAAACTTTGCCCCTCCTGGTAGGAATGTATATCCCATACGTCACTAGCTCATGGACTCTTGCTAATATGAAAGAAATGAATTTATCAGGTAAGTTCTTACATAAATTATGTTTTTTTTCTTACCTGGGGTTTAGTCTTTTTTTCAAATTGACTACTTTTTTCTTACTAATTGTGGGCAGCATTAGGCCCACGGGTGCGCCAAATGCTAGACTTTATTGCGTCATTCTTGGTGCGAGATTTCTTTTGGCGCGAAAAGTACATCCGTTGACGCAAGTTAGTAATTTCCGGGATCGTAGTTGACGCGGAAGCCTTACACACGGTTGCGTCATTAGTGACTCAAGTGTGTCATTTGTTTTATACCCCATTGCTGTTTGCCTCTTGCCTTTTTCTATGTCAGAAGGCTATGCTGTTTGCATTTTTTTCCCATTCCTGAAACTGTCATATAAGGAAATTGATAATGTTGCTTTATATGTTGTTTTTTCTTTTACATTTTGCAAGATGTCTCAATCTGATCCTGCCTCAGAAGTATCTGTTAGAACTTTGCTGCCTGACATCGGTTCTACCAAAGCTAAGTGCATTTGTTGTAAGATTGTGGAAATTATATCTCCAGATGTCATTTGTAATAGTTGTCATGATAAACTTTTACATGCAGAGAATGTATCCATCAGTAATAGTACATTGCCAGTTGCAGTTCCTTCAACTTCTAATGTACATGATATACCTATGAATTTTAAAGAATTTGTTACTGATTCTATTCAGAAGGCTTTGTCTGCATTACCGCCTTCTAATAAACGTAAAAGGTCTTTTAAAACTTCTCATAAAGTTGATGAAATTTCAAATGACCGACAACATAATGATTTATCCTTCTCTGATGAGGATCTATCTGATTCAGAAGATCCCTCCTCAGACATTGACACTGACAAATCTACTTATTTGTTTAAAATAGAGTATATTTGTTCTTTGTTAAAAGAAGTGTTAATTACTTTGGATATTGAGGAAGCTAGTCCTCTCGACATTAAGACTAGTAAACGTTTAAATGCTGTTTTTAAACCTCCTGTGGTTACTCCAGAGGTTTTTCCTATTCCTGATGCTATTTCTGATATGATTTCTAAGGAATGGAATAAGCCAGGTACTCCATTTATTCCTTCTTCAAGGTTTAAAAAATTGTATCCTTTACCAGCAATTTCTATAGAGTTTTGGGAAAAGATCACCAAAGTTGATGGGGCTTTTTTCTACTCTTGCTAAACGTACCACTATTCCTATGGAAGATAGTACTTCTTTTAAAGATCCTTTAGATAGGAAACTTGAATCCTATCTAAGGAAAGCCTATTTATATTCAGGTCATCTTCTCAGGCCTGCAATTTCTTTGGCTGATGTTGCGGCTGCATCAACTTTTTGGTTGGAGAATTTAGCGCAACAAGAATAGGATTCTGAGATATCTAGCATTGTTCGCTTACTGCAACATGCTAATCATTTTATTTGTGATGCCATTTTTGATATTATCAAAATTGATGTTCGATCCATGTCTTTAGCTATTTTAGCTAGAAGAGCTTTATGGCTTAAATCTTGGAATGCTGATAAGACATCTAAATCTAGATTATTATCTCTTTCTTTCCAAGGTAATAATTTATTTGGTTCTCAATTGGATTCTATTATTTCAACTGTTACTGGGGGAAAGGGAGTTTTTCTGCCTCATGATAAAAAACCTAAGGGTAAATCTAAGGCTTCTAACCGTTTTCGTTCCTTTCGTCAAAATAAGGAACAAAAATCTAATCCTTCCCCCAAGGAATCTGTTTCCAATTGGAAGCCTTCCTCAAATTGGAATAAATCCAAGCCTTTTAAAAAACCAAAGTCAGCCCCTAAGACCGCATTAAGGTGCGGCCCTCATTCCAGTTCAGCTGGTAGGGGGCAGATTAAGGTTTTTCAAGGATTTTTGGATAAATTCTGTCCAAAATCAATGGATTCAGAGTAAGACCTCCTGTGAGAAGATTTTTTTCTCCCACGTATCCCAGCAAATACAGAAAAAGCTCATGCTTTCATGAAGTGTGTTTCAGAACTGGAGTCTTCAGGGGTAATCATGCCGGTTCCTTTTCAGGAACAAGGTCTGGGGTTTTATTCAAATATATTCATTGTCGCAAAGAAGGAAAATTCATTCAGACCAGTTCTGGATCTGAAAATTTTGAATCGTTATGTAAGAGTACCAACTTTCAAGATGGTGACTATAAGGACTATTCTGCCTTTTGTTCAGCAAGGACATTATATGTCTTCAATAGACTTGCAGGATGCATACCTTCATATTCCGATTCATCCAGAACATTATCAGTTCCTGAGATTCTCTTTTCTAGACAAGCATTACCAATTTGTTGCTCTTCCATTTGGCCTAGCAACAGCTCCAAGAATCTTTTCAAAGGTTCTAGGTGCCCTTCTTTCTGTAATCAGAGAGCAAGGTATTGTGGTGTTTCCTTATTTGGACGATATCTTGGTGCTAGCTCAGTCTTTACGTTCTGCAGAATCTCACACAAATCAACTTGTGTTGTTTCTTCAAAGACATGGTTGGAGGATCAATTTACCAAAAAGCTTCTTGATTCCTCAGACAAGGGTCACCTTTTTAGGTTTCCAGATAGATTCAGTGTCCATGACTCTGTCTCTAACAGACAAGAGACGTTTGAAATTGGTTGCAGCCTGTCGGCACCTTCAGTCTCAGTCATTCCCTTCAGTGGCTATGTGCATGGAGGTTTTAGGCCTCATGACTGCAGCATCAGACGCGATTCCTTTTGCTCGTTTTCACATGAGACCTCTCCAGCTTTGTATGCTGAATCAATGGTTCAGGGATTATAGAAAGATATCACAGTTAATATCCTTAAATCCCAATGTTCGACACTCTCTGATGTGGTGGTTAAATCACCAGCGTTTAGATCAAGGGGCTTCCTTTGTTCGGCTAACCTGGACTGTGATCACTACAGACGCAAGTCTTTCAGGTTGGGGAGCTGTTTGGGGATCTCTGACAGCACAAGGGGTTTGGAAATCTCAAGAGGTGAGATTACCAATCAATATTTTAGAACTCCGTGCAATTCTCAGAGCTCTTCAGTTTTGGCCTCTGTTGAAGAGAGAACCGTTCATTTGCTTTCAGACAGACAATATCACAACTGTGGCATATGTCAATCATCAGGGTGGGACTCACAGTCCCCAAGCTATGAAAGAAGTATCTCGGATACTTGCTTGGTTTGAATCCAGCTCCTGTCTAATCTCTGCGGTGCATATCCAAGGTGTAGACAATTGGGAGGCAGATTATCTCAGCCATCGGACTTTACATCCAGGGGAGTGGTCTCTCCATCCAGATGTGTTTTCTCAGAGTGTTCAGATGTGGGGTCTTCCACAGATAAATCTCATGGCCTCTCATCTAAACAAGAAACATCCCAGATACCTGTCCAGGTCCAGGGATGTTCAGGCGGAAGCAGTGGATGCGTTGACAATTCCTTGGTGTTATCATCCTGCTTACATTTTCCCGCGTCTAGTTCTTCTTCCAAGAGTGATATCCAAAATCATCATGGAACAATCGTTTGTGTTGCTGGTGGCTCCAGCATGGCCACACAGGTTTTGATATGCGGATCTTGTTCGGATGTGCAGTTGCCAACCTTGGCCACTTCCGTTAAGGCCAGACCTACTGTCTCATGGTCTGTTTTCCATCAGGATCTCAAATCATTAAATTTGAAGGTATGGAAATTGAACGCTTAGTACTAAGTCATAAAAGTTTCTCTGACTCAGTGATTAATACTATGTTACACGCTCGTAAATCTGTCTCTAGAAAGATTTATTTTTTTTTATTTATTTTTTTATTGAAGGGCATACAAAGAAACATAACAGTCTGTTACCAATTATTACAGAGTGTTCTCATCACCAAAAAAAAAAGAAAGAAAAATAACAGATTCATACATCAAATATTGCAGAACACATCGGTATACAAAAGTTCCAGCACTTATTTTATGTGATATTATAACAAAGATTAATTTGTATGATATATAACATTTCTATACCTATACAACATCTTTTATGCCCACCGTGTGTGCTGGGTGACTCCTGTTATATTTTACCAGGTTTAATTAACATTTTATGTAGTTATATGCCCTCCAGTTATCAGTTAACACATGACCTAACTTAATATTATGAGAGTCTTGCTGAGTTAAGAAAGAAGAAAGGAGAGAAACAAAGGAGGAGAAAAGAAAAGAAAAGGGGGAAGAGGGGAAGAAAAAAAAAAAAAAAAAAAAAAAAAAAAAAAAAAAAAGGGGGGGGGGGGGAGGGGGAGGGAAGGGAGATCGCAACTGGTTAATTTTTATATATTATGTCTGTATTTTTGAATAAAAAGTAACCATTTTTTTTCAAAGCTGAGTTGTTGCTGGGGTCCATTGTTAAAATTGTCCGTCTGTTCTATTATATATTGGGAATGGAGTAGATGTGTAAGATTGTTAAGTGTGGGTGGACGCATTGCTTGCCAGTTTTTTAATATAAGATATCTGGCGCCCAATATTACAGTATTGATAAAATTATTATTGCGCATCTCATGAGTGGTGTTTGTTAGAAGGAAGAATATATTGACTTGTGATAATGTAATTTGTGCGTGAAATAGTTGATTCAACCAAAACTGTATCCTTTTCCAAAATTGCAAGATTTTTGGGCATGACCAAAACATGTGGACCAGATCGGCCACCACGGATCTACATCTTGGGCATGATTTTGACGTTTGACCATACCATTTATTTATATCTGCGGGAGTTATGTAAAAGCGATTTAAAATTTTAAATTGTGATTCGCGCCATGACGCCGATAGAGTAGCATGCTCTGCCACTATTGTACTGTGTTTCAGCTGTTCGATATCTATTGTGGGAATATCACTTAGCCATTTAGCCTGGATTCTTACCAGAAAGATTTATTATCGAGTTTGGAAGACCTACATTTCATGGTGTTCTTTTCATAAATTCTCTTGGCATTCTTTTAGAATTCCTAGAATTTAACAGTTTTTTCAGGATGGTTTGGATAAGAGTTTGTCTGCAAGTTCCTTGAAGGGACAAATCTCCGCTCTTTCAGTTTTATTTCACAGAAAGATTGCTAAACTTCCTGATATTCACTGTTTTGTACAGGCTTTAGTTCTTATTAAGCCCGTCATTAAATCAATTTCTCCTCCTTGGAGTCTTAATTTGGTTTTGAAGGCATTACAGGCTCCTCCGTTTGAAAAAAAGAAAGTGTTGTTCCTTTTGGCCATCTCTTCTGCTAGAAGAGTTTCTGAGCTATCTGCTCTTTCTTGTGAATCTCCTTTTCTGATTTTTCATCAGGATAAGGCGGTTTTGCGGACTTCATTTAAATTTTTACCTAAAGTTGTGAATTCTAACAACATTAGTAGAGAAATTGTTGTCCCTTCCTTGTGTCCTAATCCTAAGAATTCTTTGGAGAGATCCTTACATTCTTTGGATATGGTGAGAGCTTTGAAATATTATGTTGAAGCTACTAAAGATTTCAGGAAGACTTCTAGTCTATTTGTTATATTTTCTGGTCCTAGGAAAGGTCAGAAGGCAGCTACTATTTGCTTGGCTTCTTGGTTAAAGCTTTTGATTCTTCAAGCTTATTTGGAGTCGGGTCAAGCCCTGCCTCAAAGAATTACAGCTCATTCTACTAGATCAGTCTCCACTTCGTGGGCTTTTAAGAATAACGCTTCAGTTGATCAGATTTGCAAAGCAGCAACTTGGTCCTCTTTGCATACATTTACTAAATTCTACCATTTTGATGTATTTGCTTCTTCAGAAGCAGTCTTTGGTAGAAAAGTTCTTCAGGCAGCTGTTTCAGTTTGATTCTTCTGCTGATGTTTTAAGTTTTTCTTTTCATTATGAGAATAACTTATTTTGAGTTGTGGATTATTTTTTCAGCAGAAAATGGCTGTTATTATTTTTATCCCTCCCTCTCTAGTGACTCTTTAGTGGAGTTCCACATTTTGGGTATTGATATCCCATATGTCACTAGCTCATGGACTCTTGCCAATTACATGAAAGAAAACATAATTTATGTAAGAATTTACCTGATAAATTAATTTCTTTCATATTGACATAAATTATGTTTTTGCTGATCCACTAATATCCAGAAGTCCAGAAGTTTTCTGTATATTACTACCACAAGCTAGCATTATTATATTACTTAGAGTATATATATCACTACTACTATTATACTACTGTTTGCTGATGTGGAGCCTTAACATTTTTTTTTTTACATTTTAACCTTGGTTACGGTATATTATAAACCCCAATCATCACCTTAATTTTCAGCCACATACACTTATGGGGGTTCTTTCAGTAATCATGTAAAACTTTGACTGTGACTAGATAACGATATTACAGTTCACTCCCATTCAAGATCTCAATTACTGCATTGTGAAGCTGTTATTCTACAGACACCCTATTCCTCCTACACATAGCACTGACAAATAACAGTGCATATATAGCTGATTCTATTTAAATCAGAGTGGCAATTAGAGTGTAACTCTCTTCAATATTACCACACATTCGACTATGTGTGAATACTATACTGAGCAGATGTGATTAAGTCTAATAAGACTGGGAGCTGTAATGAATCTTTACTAGACAGTAATCTTTTTGATAAAAATACTAAGCAGAGTGTGAATAATGATATGACAGACATGTTTACTATTGAATCTCTCTCTCCTGGAAAAATGTATGTATGTACTTTAATTGTGGATGATGACACTGAATTAAGTAAAGCATTTAGTCACAATGAGCACAGTGTGAATGATAGGATGTGTGATTCTAGTGTGAATGATTTGACACTATGTAAAGAAAATTTGGTTTATAATCTATCCTCTTACATTCTTAGTGAAGAGGAGGAAATGGCACTAAACAAAGGATTATCATATTGTCTGGATAATCACTGTAATGAGTTTTTGGTACAACAAGATTTGCAGAAATTTTATAGAAAATTAAAATTAAGAATTTACTTTGCTATGCAGAGGGATTATGCACAGACACCAAGCACTGATAACACTAATGTTACTAGATTTAAGAATGTTAAAGATTATGGTATTTCCAAAAAGAGAAGCTACACATAGCTTAGCCACATATATGAGTTTGGTACAAAAAGAAATTGATATTCTTTTTAAGAGAGAGAGAAAAAAGAAATTGGTACAAAAGAACAAAAAAGACAAACTTGCTATTGAGAAATTAAAAAACAATAAAGAGATAATAATTAAGGAAGCCGATAAGGGCGGAGCCATTGTCCTTTTGGATAGAATAGATTATGTGGCAGAAATTAATAGACAGCTATCTGACAATCAAGTATATCAAATACTAAATAGAGATCCAACCATTGATATTAACAAAGAAATTAAAAACATCTTAGACCTTGCAGTCAAGAGGGAAGTTATCACAGAGTCATTTAGAGAAGCTTTATATATTGATAATCCGATTAGACCGGTTATATATGTTTTGCCCAAGATACATAAGGCTAAAGAGAAACCCCCTGGTAGGCCAATTGTGTCAGGAATGGGTTCTGTTTTTTCATCTATCTCTGTTTTCTTAGACAAAATATTACAGCCATTTGTAAAACAAGCAAATTCCTATATTAGAGATACTAATGACTTCTTAAACAAAATTAAGGATCTTGGATATGTTGGAGATAAATGTATTTTATTTACTTTAGATGTTTCTAGTCTATATAACTCAATAAAACATACTAGTGGGGTTGAAGCTGTTGAGAATACATTGAGATCTAATAGTGACTATACTGAGAGAGAAATTGGGTTCCTTGTTGAAATGTTGTCTATCATATTATATCAGATTATTTTTTGTTTGGAGATACATATTATTTACAAAAACAGGGAACAGCAATGGGTTCCAACGTCGCCCCCACATACGCCAACATTTTCATGAATAATTTTGAAGAATATTTTGTATATTCTCATCTATCTTTTCAACGTTATGGCGCCTCCTGGTGGAGATATAGCGATGATGTGTTTGGCGTGTGGGGGGGGGCGACGTTGGTAGCCTCCTGTCATTTGTACAGGATCTTAATATTTCAGTTACAGGTTTAAAGTTTACACTGAATATGAATGAGGTGAGGATTGAGTATCTTGATACTATTGTCTATAATAAGGAGGGATTTCTATATACTGATCTTTACACAAAGAGTACTGACAGGAACAACTTGCTGAAATATGGGAGCTACCATCCAGAAAATGTCTTTCAGGCAATCCCTAAAAGTCAGTTTACTCGTGTGAAAAGAATAGTATCGGATCAAGAACAATGTAAATATAGATTGGAACAAATGGCGAACAAATTTATAAATAGAAACTATCCTCCATCTTTGATCTCTAAACAATTAGATGCGATCATGAATGAGAACAATTCAGATAAGATAAATAAACAAAAAACGAAGTCAAATAGTATGATTTTTGTCACACAATTTAATAGGTTAAGTAATAAAATTACTGGTATCTTGAAGAAAAATTGGCATACAATAAAAGACTGCCATCCAGAAGTTTTGGAATTTAAAGTAAATTTAATGGTGGCTTATAAGAAAAACAGAAGTATCAAAGATGAGTTGGTACATTCAGATATTGGTAGCTGTAAACAAGAGAGTCAGAAAACTATTGGGCCTAAGAGATATGGCTGCTACCCATGTCTGAATTGTTCCCACTGTAGCTCTATGATCAAAGGGGACATTTTTTATCATCCCATTACTGGGAAGAAATATAAAATAAATAAGTATCTCACATGCAGGGCTACATACTGTATCTATCTTATTAAATGTCCGTGTGGCCAAATTTATATTGGCAAGACCTGTAGAGAGGTAAGGGAGAGGATAACTGAACACAAATCTAATATCAGATGTAAGAATAAAGAAGCGCCAGTTTCCTCTCACTTCCTCTCTATGGGTCATAATATCAGTCAACTTAGGTTTCAAATTATTGAACAAGTAGATAGGCCTAGAAGGGGTGGAGATAGGGAACGACTATTAAAAATGAGAGAGATGTTCTGGGTATATAAACTAGAGTGCATGAAGCCAAAGGGTATGAACAAAGATTTTGACTGGAGTCTTTTTCTCTGATAAAATCTGTGATAATGTATTAAGATAAAATTATTTTTCTCTATTGACAACATAAATAACATCAGCTGTTTGAAATAATTTTGCTATGCATTGTTCCTCTTTTTAAATTTGTACTTGGTTGTATATGTCTTTTTAAGTGATTTTATCTATGTGTTTATTCACCTCCTGTGTTGAATTTGGAGTTGCATTGAATTATTGCATCCACAAGATGGCACTGTTGTGCAGTTGGATTCTAACACAGGATGTAGAATAATAGGTAAGGGTATATAAGGCATACACCTGTGTATCTAATTATACATGATTAAGAGCCTGGTGTGGCTTGAAACGTTGTAACTGTTTGTTTGGGACCCCATGTGAAATAAAGGTCTTTTAAGAAAACTTGGTGGCTGGAATACTCTTTGAATCTGGATTGACTGGGACCTGGCAAGTCCTTTTTTGTTCCGTGCCCCACTGAAAAAGCAAAGGTGTGCTGTTTCTTCAAAATCATTTGTGGATCAAGATCATTAGAATTGATGTCGGGTATATGTCTTTAGCTATTTTAGCTAGAAGAGCTTTATGGCTTAAATCTTGGAATGCAGATATGACTTCTAAGGCAACATTGCTTTCTCTTTCTTTCCAAGGTAATAAATTATTTGGTCCACAGTTGGATTCAATAATTTCAACTGTTACTGGGGGGAAAGGAGCCTTTTTGCCTCAGGACAAAAAATCTAAAGGTAAATATAGGGCTGCTAATTGTTTTCGTTCCTTTCATCAGAATAAGGAACAGAAGCCTGACCCTTCCCCTAAAGGAACGGTCTCCGTTTGTAAACCTTCTCCAGTCTGGAATAAATCCAACGCTTTTAGAAAGTCAAAACCAGCTCCCAAATCCGCATGAAGGTGCGGCCCTCATTCCAGCACAGCTGGTAGGGGGCAGGTTACGATTTTTCAAAGATGTTTGGATCAATTCGTTTCACAGTCTTTGGATTCAGAACATTGTTTCACAAGGGTACAGAATAGGTTTCAAGGTAAGGCCGTCTATGAGAAGATTTTTTCTCTCATGCATTCCAGTAAACCCAGTGAAGGCTCAGGCATTTCTGAAATGTGTTTCAGACCTAGAGTGGGCTGGGGTAATTGTGCCAGTTCAAGTTCTGGAACGGGGTCTGGGGTTTTACTGAAATCTATTCATTGTACCAAAGAAGGAGAATTCCTTCAGACCAGTTCTGGATCTAAAAATATTGAATCGTTATGTAAGGATACCAACATTCAAAATGTTGACTATAAGGACTATTCTGCCTTTTGTTCAGCAAGGGCATTATATGTCTACAATAGACTTACAAGATGCATATCTTCATATTCCAATTCATCCAGATCACTATCAGTTCCTGAGATTCTCTTTTCTAGACAAGCATTACCAGTTTGTTGCTCTTCCGTTTGGCCTAGCAACAGCTCCAAGGATCTTTTCGAAGGTTCTCGGTGCCCTTCTCTCTGTAATCAGAGAACAGGGTATTGCAGTATTTCCTTATTTGGACGATATCTTGGTACTTGCTCAGTCTTTACATTCTGCAGAATCTCATACAAATCAACTTGTGTTGTTTCTTCAAAGACATGGTTAAAGGATCAATTTACCAAAGAGTTCCTTGATTCCTCAGACAAAGGTAACCTTTTTGGGTTTCTAAATAGATTCAGTGTCCATGACTTTGTCTCTAACAGAAAAGAGACGTCTGAAATTGGTTTCAGCTTGTCGAAACGTTCAGTCTCGGTTGTTCCCTTCGGTAGCTTTGTGCATGGAAATTCTAGGTCTCATGACTGCTGCATCGGACGCTAGTCCTTTTGCTCGTTTTCACGTGAGACCTCTCCAGCTTTGTATGCTGAACCAGTGGTGCAGGGATTATACAAAGATATCACAATTAATATCCT
Source organism: Bombina bombina (assembly GCF_027579735.1). Lineage (NCBI taxonomy): Eukaryota > Metazoa > Chordata > Amphibia > Anura > Bombinatoridae > Bombina > Bombina bombina. Next base: position 163,282,736 of record NC_069504.1, on the reverse strand, counting down.
TAAATCCCAATGTTCGATCTTCTCTGATTTGGTGGTTGAATCACCATCGTTTAATTCAAGGGGCCTCTTTTGTTCGTCCAACCTGGACTGTGATCTCAACAGATGCGAGTCTTTCAGGTTGGGGAGCTGTATGGGGATCTCTGACAGTGCAGGGTGTTTGGGAATCTCAGGAGGCGAGATTACCAATCAACATTTTGGAACTCCGTTCAATTTTCAGAGCTCTTCAGTTCTGGCCTCTTCTGAAGAGAGAATCATTTATTTGTTTTCAGACAGACAATGTCACAACCGTGGCGTATGTCAATCATCAAGGTAGGACTCACAGTCCTCAGGCTATGAAAGAAGTATCTCAGATACTTGTATGGGTGGAATCCAGCTCCTGTCTAATTTCTGCGGTTCACATCCCAGGTGTAGACAATTGGGAAGCAGATTATCTCAGTCGCCAGACGTTACATCCGGGCGAATGGTCTCTTCACCCAGAGGTATTTCTTCAGATTGTTCAAATCTGGGGACTTCCAGAATTAGATCTGATGGCCTCTCATCTAAACAAGAAACTTTCCAGGTATCTGTCCAGATCCAGGGATCCTCAGGCGGAAGCAGTGGACGCGTTGTCGCTTCCTTGGAATTATCATCCTGCTTATATCTTTCCGCCTCTAGTTCTTCTTCCAAAAGTGATTTCCAAAATTCTAATGGAGCGTTCATTTGTACTGCTGGTGGCTCCAGCATGGCCTCACAGGTTTTGGTATGCGGATCTCGTTCGGATGGCCAGTTGCCAACCTTGGACACTTCCGTTAAGACCAGAACTTCTATCTCAACGCCCATTTTTCCATCAGGATCTCAAATCATTAAATTTGAAGGTATGGAGATTGAACGCTTGATTCTTAGTCATAGAGGTTTCTCTGACTCAGTGATTAATACTATGTTACAGGCTCGTAAATCTGTCTCTAGGAAGATTTATTACCGAGTCTGGAAGACTTACATTTCTTGGTGTTCTTCTCATAAATTCTATTGGCATTCTTTTAGAATTCCTAGAATTTTACAGTTTCTTTAGGAGGGTTTGGATAAGGGTTTGTCTGCAAGCTCCTTGAAAGGACAAATCTCTGCTCTTTCTGTTCTTTTTCACAGAAAGATTGCTAATCTTCCTGATATTCATTGTTTTGTACAGGCTTTGGTTCGTATCAAGCCTGTCATTAAGTCAATCTCTCTTCCTTGGAGTCTTAATTTGGTTCTGAGGGCTTTACAGGCTCCTCCGTTTGAACCTATGCATTCTGTGGATATTAAATTACTTTCTTGGAAAGTTTTGTTCCTTTTGTCCATCTCTTCTGCTAGAAGAGTTTCTGAGTTATTTGCTCTTTCTTGTGAATTTCCTTTTCTGATTTTTCATCAGGATAAGGCGGTGTTGCGGACTTCATTTAAATTTTTACCTAAGGTTGTGAATTCTAACAACATTAGTAGAGAAATTGTTGTCCCTTCATTGTGTCCTAATCCTAAGAATTCTCTGGAGAGATCTTTACATTCTTTGGATGTAGTGAGAGCTTTGAAATATTATGTTGAAGCTACTAAAGGTTTCAGAAAGACTTCTAGTCTATTTGTTATCTTTTCTGGTTCCAGGAAAGGTCAGAAGGCTTCTGCCATTTCATTGGCATCTTGGTTAATGTCTTTGATTCATCATGCTTATGTAGAGTCGGGTAAGTGTCCGCCTCAAAGGATTACAGCTCATTCTACTAGGTCAGTTTCTACTTCCTGGGCTTTTAGGAATGAAGCTTCTGTTGATCAAATTTGCAAAGCAGCAACTTGGTCTTCTTTGCATACTTTTACTAAATTCTACCAGTTTGATGTTTTCTCTTCTTCAGAAGCAGTTTTTGGTAGAAAAGTACTTCAGACAGCTGTTTCAGTTTGATTCTTCTGCTTATTATTTCAAATTTTTCGATTTGGGTTGTGGATTATTTTTTCAGCGGAATTGGCTGTCTTTATTTTATCCCTCCCCCTCTAGTGACTCTGGCGTGGAAGTTCCACATCTTGGGTATCTGCTATCCCATACGTCACTAGCTCATGGACTCTTGCTAATTACATGAAAGAAAACATAATTTATGTAAGAACTTACCTGATAAATTCATTTCTTTCATATTAGCAAGAGTCCATGAGGCCCACCCTTTTTGTGGTGGTTATGATTTTTTTGTATAAAGCACAATTATTCCAATTCCTTATTTTTGATGCTTTCGCTCCTTTCTTATCACCCCACGTCTTGGCTATTCGTTAAACTGAATTGTGGGTGTGGTGAGGGGTGTATTTATTGGCATTTTGAGGTTTGGGAAACTTTGCCCCTCCTGGTAGGAATGTATATCCCATACGTCACTAGCTCATGGACTCTTGCTAATATGAAAGAAATGAATTTATATGAATTATGTTTTTTCCACCGCTCCCTTAAAGTGACAGTCAACACCATAATTTTTGTTGTTTAAAAAGAAAGATAATCCCTTTATTACCCATTCCCCAATTTTGCATAACCAACACAGTTATAATAATACACGTTTTACCTCTGTAATTATCTTGTAATTATCTAAGCTTCTGCTGACTGCCCCCTTATTTCAGTTCTTTTGACAGACATGCAGTTTAGCCAATCAGTGCTCACTCCTAGGTCACTTTACGTGCATGAGCTCAATGTTATCTATATGAAACATGTGAACTAATGCCATCTAGTGGTCAAAATGTATTCAGATTAGAGGCAGTCTTCAAGGTCTAAGAAATTAGCATATGAACCTCCTAGGTTTAGCTTTCAACTAAGAATACCAAGAGAACAAAGCAAAATTGGTGATAAAAGTAAATTGGGAAGTTGTTTAAAATTGCATGCCCTATTTAAATCATGAAAAAAAAAATTTGGACTTGATTGTCCCTTTAAGCAAACCCTGGTATTACAGATTTTTTTAAACCTGGCATTATCCGCAAAAAGGTGAGCGTTGATCAAAATTTAGCTCCACATCTCACCTCAATACCAACGTTGCTTACGGTAGCGGTGAGCTGGCTAAACGTGCTTGTGCACGATTTCCCCATAGGAAACAATGGGGCTGACTGGCTGAAAAAAAACTAACACCTGCAAAAAAGCAGCGTTCAGCTCCTAACACAGCCCCATTGTTTCCTATTGGGAAAGAAAAAATATGTGTGCACCTAACACCCTAACATGAACCCCGAGTCTAAACACCCCTAATCTTACACTTATTAACCCCTAATCTGCCGCCCCCAACATTGTCGCCACCCGCATTATACTATTAACCCCTAATCTGCCGCTCCGGACACCGCCGCCACCTACATTATACTTATAAACCCCTAATCTGCTGCCCCCAACATCGCCAACACCTTTATTATAGTTATTAACCCCATCTTGGATGATGTCATTTAAAGGAACCTTCATTCTTCATTAGGACTTCGATTGAAGAGGATGCTCCGCATCGGCTGGATGGAAGATGGACCCGCTCTGTGCCGGAAGGATGAAAATAGAATATGCAGCCTGGATGAAGCCTTCTGCCATCTGGAGGACCTCTTCTGTCCCGATCGGATGAAGACTTCTGCCGTATGGAGGACCACTTGTGCCCGGCTGGGTGAAGACGGCTCAAGGTAGGGTGATCTTCAGGGGGTTAGTGTTAGGTTTTTTTAAGGATGGATTGGGTGGGTTTTAGAGTAGGGGTATGTGGGTGGTGGGTTTTAATGTTGGGGGGGTATTGTATTTTTTTTTTACAGGTAAAAGATCTGATTACTTTGGGGCAATGCCACGCAAAAGGCCCTTTTAAGGGCTATTTGTAATTTAGTATAGGGTAGGGCATTTTATTATTTTGGGGGGCTTTTTTATTTTATTAGGGGGCTTAGATTAGGTGTAATTAGTTTAAACTTCTTGTAATTTTTTTTCTGTAATTTAGTGGGGTTTTTTTTTTTCGTAATTTAGTTTATTGAAATTAATTGTAATTAATTGTAGGTAGTTTAGTTAATTTATTTAATGATAGTGTAGTGTTAGATGTAATTGTAACTTAGGTTAGGATCTATTTTACAGGTAATTTTGTACTTATTTTAGCTAGGTAGTTATTAATAACTATTTAATAACTATTCTACCTAGTAAAAATAAACACAAAGTTGCCTGTAAAATAAAAATAAATCCTAAGCCAGCTACAATGTAATTATTAGTTATATTGTAGCTAGCTTAGTGTTTATTTTATCGGTAAGTATTTAGTTTTAAATAGGAATAATTTATTTTATTTTGTTAAATTTATTTAGTTTAATTTAAATTAGATTTAAGTTAGGGGGGTTAGGGTTAGGTTTAGACTTAGGTTTAGGGGTTAATACCTTTAATATAGTAGCGGCGACGTTGGGGTGGCAGATTAGGGGTTAATAAATGTAACTAGGTGTCGGCGATGTTAGGGCAGGCAGATTAGGGGTTAATAAAATGTAACTAGTGTTTGCGAGGCGGGAGTGCGGTGGTTTAGGGGTTAATACATTTATTACAGTGGCAGCGATGTCCGGTCGGCAGATTAGGGGTTAATAATTGTAGGTCGGTGGCGGCGACGTTGGGGGCGGCAGATTAGGGGTTAATAAATATAATGTAGGTGTCAGCGATGTTAGGGGCAGCAGATTAGGGGTTCATAGGTATAATATAGGTGGCGGCGATGTCCGGTAGGCAGATTAGGGGTTAAAAATTTTTATTATAGTGTTTGCGATGTGGGGGGGCCTCGGTTTAGGGGTTAATAGGTAGTTTATGGGTGTTAGTGTACTTTTTAGCACTTTAGTTAAGAGCTTTATGTTTCGGCGTTAGCCCATAAAACTCTTAACTACTGACTTTTAAAAGCATTAGGAGTCTGGACAGGAGAGGGTCTACCACTCACTTCTTCCAAGACTCATAATACCAGCGTTAGGCAAATACCATTAAAAAGATAGGATACGCAATTGACGTATCCTATCCAATTTACTTATATGAACTAATTTGCTTCATTCCATTGGTATTCTTTGTTGAAAATCATACCTAGGTAGGCTGAGGAGCAGCAATGAACTACTGGGATTAAGCTGCTGATTGGTGGCTGCGCATATATGCTTCTTGTCATTGACTCACTCAATGTGTTCAGCTAGCTCCCAGTAGTTGGCTGTCCATCGATTGTAATGTAGCCTGGTGACTAAAGTGCATTGCAACTATCTATGGAAGATTGTCTTAAAGAACCAAGAATGCAAAGCTATAATAATTTACAGTAGCAACAATGCGATCTGCGTTCTTCACAGTTACCTGGCTGGAATTCAGATGCTCTTATTCTTTCACATAATTGTGACTTGCTTTAAGACATACATTTTTCCATTTAATGTTATGTTTCTATATTTTTGTAATAACCCCCCCCCCCAAAAAAAAAAAAACTGTGAACAAAGTTTGCAAGTACTAGCAAACCAACCTGCAATCCTGCATTTAGGTCAGTGTCCCTTCTGCAGCTACCTGATAGCATTTGATACATAAGGATCTCTTTCTCTAAACTGATAGTCCAAGTAATTCCTTGGTATCTAATAAAAATGACTTATTGTGTACTATAAATGGACAGAGACTTGTTCATTATGAACAGAATCATGAACGTCCCTATAAGAGGACATATTGGTATTACCTTAAAGGGACATGATAACCAAAGGTTATCAATTACGGGATGATGTGTATGCGTCTGCGCCTCAGATCCATCTCAGTAAACTTGCAACTTTCTATAACTCCCTTTGCTGACGTGGTGCAATGTGATTACAAAACTCATCATTAGGATATGTTAAAAGAACTAAACTGGCTCTTGCATGACTGTAGATGATTTCTTCACCTCTCTTGCCTTGTCTATAGCCACTTTTCTGAGAACCTTCTGCACTACCTGAGCAGTATGCTCACCTCTGCGCTCTACTCCACCTATAACTTAAAGTCCTCTTCTTCCACTCTATTCTCCATTCCCCATTACAACAAGGAAGTTGGTTGGTCAGCGTTTTTATTCAGAGCTCCTCAACTATGGAATAACCTCCCGGAAACCACTAAATCTTCCAGCAACCTGAGATCCTTGAAAAGAAAAATCTCTCTATCTTTACAAAGAACTCAATCTTGTAAAGACTGTAAATTATATAAAGACCTACCTTGTATCTGTGTATAGTATGTAAAAATGCAACTATTTTGTACAATAAGTAGTGACATATCAAAGGACATACTTGAAAATGAAAGAAATCTCAATGTATTTTTTCTAGTAAAACATTTTATAAAGAATCAAAAAAGAAAGGGGCGCCTCATAGTGAAATCCATATGCAATATGGTCAAAGAAAATAAAGAGTAAAACTGACAACTTATGCAGTGCAAACAGGCAGGCTGACACTTGCAGTAATTAGCTAACTGGAAACTTCTTCCGTATCAGGGTGGATCCTGTCTCAGATCTGTCAACGTCCAAACAGCAACCAAGCTGTTAACAGTGTAGATGCTAAAAAACACTGATAGAGTGATAAAGTGCAGTTTCTTCCGTGGAAGTAAAAGGCAGACACCTCCATAAGAAAGGTTAAAATGGGGGGCGTGTCTGGACGGTGGCCATGATCAGCAGCATTTTCATGAAGCTCCTCAAGTGGATTTAAATATATATGGAATATCTCTTCTCAAACGAGTCATTTTGCACTGAAAGAAAGTGAGCTAACATTGGAGAAGAAAGGGAGCTTATGGACACTTCAAATCTTATGATATCTTTTGCTGGGTTCAAATAAATAGAACCTGGAAAATAGGCCGCTAATTCATCATATGTATGCATTACCCCCCCTCGAGTATATTTATTACTCGAATAGAGCAGTATTAATAATCTGTTTTAATTTGCTACTAAAGCCAGAACATCACATAAAGTTGATAATATGGAAGACTTCCATACTATTGTACAAGCTAAATTGGAGGCCTTGGATCTGCTAGTGGATTACTGGTTTGTGGACCTGAGAGACATTTGCAGGACGTCAAGTGCGGTGGGCTCATGTACAGTTGTACAAGGAGACATGTGGGTGAATGCGAGTGCTATTGGGCACGACAAATCTACAAATCTGCGATCTAAACCGATCTCACATGTGGTGTTACATGGCCCTAACCTAGTGCCTCAAGCTCAAGCCATGAGAAGTCCCATATCAGAGGAACAGCGCACAGATGGCTCATTGTTGCCCTTGGCTCCTCCCGGGAGGGGAAGCGGCCGGTCTCCGCGGAGGTAATGAGGGCTTTGTAGCCATACTGGAAAGGAGAATATGGTTATTACCGGGACCCCAGGAGCGTTGAGGATGTCAGTCAGCAGTGTACAGGGGAGCGACAGCCTGGAGATACTGCATAGGGAGTTAAGGTTATGGCCTACCATGTCCTTTGCTGGTGTCTATGTGCCCGGACGTTCAACATTACTAGCTGGGTACTACCTACCGCTTTATTGTCACACAAGAGTTGGTGTTGGTTAGGGATGGAGGCTCTGCAGTGGCTGCCGTGCTTTCCCACACTAACTTTGGACTCCCAGAATGTTGTGGGTTTTGCGCACTTTTGTAGAGGGGGTGCAATTAGGTTTTTGGATCCTTATTGTTATGTCCACGATATTGTTATGTCTTTATTTCCTTATTTTTGTCTCTGCTTTCTTTTATGCACAATCTTATACTTAGCATTGTCATGTGGTATAAGTTGGGGGATACTAGTTAAGTGACCAGGTTCATTAATGGTGTCACATGCAGATTTCACCAGGCATGCTGAAGGTGTATTTTCTGATATAATGGATGTTTATACTTGTATTATACATAAACCTTACACTTCTGGTTCATAGCTAGATTAGAAGGAGCAATTTTATATGTGTACGTAAGCTTGTCTTTAAAGCTATGTACAGATTTCTCCTGGCTTACTAAGCATGTATTTTTATATATATTTAGGCACGCTGAGCTAGATAACATTTTTTAACCCCGAAAGATGAGTGGCTAGCCTTACACAAAGCCTTCTCCCAGTGTTCTGGGGGTATATTAATCTCCATAGAGAGAGGTATAGATATTTATTGATCTATGAAAGATATAACTGAGAGGTGTTAGGTTTTAACGGCAAATGTCTCATCCCATTCTGTCCCAAGTGCCTCTTAGTGTATAATTATAGAGCTAGAATATGCCACTATGTTTTTTGAAATAAGGGTACAATGTATGGAGTTTCCTTTATGATAATTTTTGAAGGTTTTTGGTTATATATAATAGGTCTTTTTTGACCATTCATTAAGTACTGATTATATCTACATTAAACTCTATTATCGTCTCCTTTAGTCAACATGATACTTTCTCTGTTCATTTCTTCCATAAATGGAATTTAGAAATCATACTATTAGGCGAAGCAATTTACACGAGAGGATTGCTTAGTTAATTTTATAAAAAAAACTAAAAAAATAGGTATCATAACCCAGCAGAAATAGTTTGGATATATACAATATGTTTGTTTGGTTGGATCTCAATGTTTATTCAGGACATTTATATGTGATTAGGATAAATCACCTGTGAAGATTTCTGTGTTTTGTGTTTTTGTTTTCTTTTATGGTGTATATGTCCAGGTTTATGTATACCAAGGATGTTATGTATATAATTACAGTAATAACATTGTTATGCAAAATACCTTAATAAAAAATCTTTGATTTAAAAAAAAAAGAAAGGTTAAAATAAGGTTTTAATATCGCAACGCGTTTCTCGACCCAATATTATGGTTGTTTCATCAGGCAAAGGTAATGAAGTATAAAAACAATAAAAAAAGCCGCTTTTTAAGGCGCCACATTGTGTTTCATTGGCTATCCAGAGTTTTCAAATTATCCAATGATAAAGGAGGATAGGTCTGCTTAATTAAAATTCCCATAAAAAACGATACAAGAAATAAAAATGTATGTTTTGGGTGATGGAAGAAAAATAGTGTATTATTAGGTAAATAAATATATAACCAATGAAGATAAATTAAATATCGTAATTTCTTAAAAGAGACATCTATTATGAGTTTTACAAAAACAGTCCCTCTCCGTTTCAATCAGTGAGCTCAAATAGAAAGTAATAGATCCAAGATGTCCCCATAAAATTAAAACATCAAAAGGTTTATTAAGGACATTTAAAAGGGTAGGCAGACTCTTAGAAAAGTACTGGTTAAGCAAAAAATCTATTATGAGTAACCATTAGAAATTACATTTTGTAAAGCAAAATTGAGTGTAGTATGGAGTAACATCTGAAACTTAATTATGCATGTACGGATATTTGAGGAACTACAATAAAAACTTTAGAAATACAATATGTTACAAATAGTCTATTTGTGAGTGAAAAACATTTTTTGAAACACCACTATAGAAAAAAATGAAAATTGTAACATTTTGAAACAGGCACAATGGTAAGAAACAAATGATGTGTTGAATAATGAGATCCAATACAGGTGTCCCTCAGTTTACAACGGTTCTATTTGCACCGTTTCAGAATAAAAACCTTTTTTTTTCAGTCATGAGAAGCAGTGCATTGATTAAAATAGCCAGTAGGTGGAGCTGTCCGCTTGTGTTACAGTAAAGATATGCGAGACAAGCAAGCTGAAATTAATCAGTTTAACCAGACCTGAGCTATCGAGCAGATTTCAAATGAAACAAGATCTTCCTGTCTATAAATCAGTCCAGATTGGAATGCATAGAAAGAACTGTTTGCAGAAAAATGCAAGTAAAGTCTGTGTTGTGTGATTATTTTATTAGGTTTATAATGCTGTTTAGCAAATGTTTTTGTTCCTTTAACTTAGTTTAATTATATATTCTGTGTTGTGTGATTATTTTATTAGGTTTATAATGCTGTTTAGCATTTAAAGTCTTCATTTCAAAGCTTTAAAAATAATGTATTAGGTGTTACTTATGACAATTTTGAGAGGGGCCTGGAACCTAACTCCCTCACTTCCCATTGACTTACATTATAAACTGGGTTTCAATTTACAATGGTTTCGATTTACAACCATTCCTTCTGGAACCTAACCTAACCCCGGCGTAAACTGAGGGCCTGTATTTGAACTATCAAATATCTGCAATCAACAACTTTAGATAGATGTTATAGTTAATAAATAAAAATTGTAACATATTGGAGCAGGCACGACGGTAAGAAACGAATGTAATGATAAAAAATAAATTCCAAAATTGGAACTATCAAAGTATCTACAATCAACAACACAGGTGTCAGAACAAAAAGAGTATGAAAAATTGTCTTCTACTAACAAAACAATGCAATTGCATCACATAGTAAAATGTTAAAAAAACATTAGGAAACTATTGAATCTTGATGGTTAAAAATAGATGTCTGTAGGCTAGCAATGGATATGCAGGAAAAATAATAAATGAGATTTGTGAGCTAGCTGAACAGCTGACTCAAAATATTTATGCAATATAGATGTTTCTATTGGGGATATTGAATCATCTTAGAAACGTTAGTTGAATTGTAAAAAATTTTATATAGAGGAGGTGTAAACTGTATGATGAATCCAAAAAAGCATGTATATATAAAAAAACATAAGATATATAGTAGATATGTGCATGGCGAAAAAAATCGGTTCCGTTCGGATCGATTCGGATTTTTTCGAATTTCAGTTCGGATCGATTCGAATTCGGAAAAATTTGAATCAATTTGTTTTGGATTCATTCAGATTTGAATAAATTCGGCTGGATTTGGTTCTGTTCGGAAATTTGGAATTTCGGTAAGTGTTAGGTGGGATTAGACTAGTATTTTATACTGTATATTAGGTATAACCTAATATACCGTACAATACTAGTGTAATCCATGGCCATCCGAATCTACCGAATAAATCCGAATAAATCCAAACTAATTCGGATTTATTTGGTAGATTCGGCACTATTTTAATTCGGAAATTCGGATTGATCCGAATCCCGAATTTTACGAACTTGGCCGAATTTCCAAATCGATCCGAAACAAATCGCATATGTCTAATATATAGCATAAACATGAAGATGTAAGTTATCTGACACCTAACTAGGGATAATGATATATCTATAGAAATTAAGAAGGTGTCAGGATATGAGCTAGCTAAATATTGAAGACAATGGATAGATAGCATATGACCACTGACTGTGGGTATGGTAAATTTCCACAAAAAAGATTTTTTGTAAGCATAAAAAATGTGTTATAAAATTCTAACTAATAATTTATTGGGAATATTGGGGATTAGGCTGTAAATTGGAAATAAATGTCAGCCCTATGGAAAAAAAGAAAAACAACCTAGTTGAATACTGCTAAATCTTCATTGGCGTTTAAACCAAGTGGAAATAAAGTTATCTATGAATCCAAAATGTTTCCCTCTGGTGGAGTCTAACTAGCCTGTTGTAATCTGTGGATTTGGGAATATGATCTATAGGTAGAAATTTGTATATGTATGGATTACTAGAGTGCAAGGTCAAAAAATAATTGGGGGTACTATGTTTGATTTTTTTGCTTTTACAATTTTTGCAATTTATAAAGTGTTCACCCCATCTAGTTCTCATGACTCTAGAGGTACGTCCTACATATTGTTGACCACATAAACACTCAATGAGATAAACAACATATCTGGATTCACATTTAAAGATTTGTGCAATTTTGAAAGTTTCTCCTGAACTGGTGGAGGTGAAGTTTCTTTCATGTAATTGGCAAGAGTCCATGAGCTAGTGACGTATGGGATATACATTCCTAACCGGAGGGGCAAAGTTTCCCAAACCTCAAAATGCCTATAAATACACCCCTCACCACACCCACAATTCAGTTTTACAAACTTTGCCTCCCATGGAGGTGGTGAAGTAAGTTTGTGCTAGATTTCTACGTTGATATGCACTTCGCAGCAGGCTGAAGCCCGGTTTTCCTCTCAGAGTGCAGTGAATGTCAGAGGGATGTGAAGAGAGTATTGCCTATTTGAATACCATGGTCTTCCTCTAGGGGATCTATTTCATAGGTTCTCTGTTATCGGTCGTAGAGATTTCTTCTCCTACCTCCCTTTTCAGATTGACGATATACTCTTATATACCATTACCTCTACTGATTCTCGTTTCAGTACTGGTTTGGCTATCTACTATATGTAGATAAGTGTCTTAGGGTAAGTAAGTCTTATTTCTATTCATGACACTCAAAGCTATGGTAAAGTTCTAAATATTTGTGTTAAAACTTATATTTGCCATGATTCAGGATAATCAGTATTCCTTCTTTCAGACTGCCAGTTTTTTTCTTACCTTGAAAATTTTTTTCTTACCTTAAAAATTTTTCAATTGACTTTTTTTCAAAATTGCAGGCTGTTAGGCTCGCGGGTGCAGAAAATGCTTCTATTTATTGCGTCATTTTTGGCGCGAGACTTTTTTGGCGCACAAATTTTGTCATTTCCGGGCGTCATAGTTGGTGCCGGAAATTTTCACGTGATTGCGCAATTTTTGACGTATGTGTGTTACGGACGTTTTTTGGCGCCAAAAAATATGGGCGTCATTCTTGGCGCCAAAATATGTGGGCGTTATACTTGGCGCCAAAAATGTGGGCGTCATACTTGGCGCCAGTTTTTTTCACATTATTTCAGTCTCACTTTTTAGTTGCTTCTGGTTTTCTAGAGGCTTGTTTCTTTTTGCATTTTTTCCCATTCCTGAAACTGCCATTTAAGGAATTTGATAATTTTGCTTTATATGTTGTTTTTTCTATTACATATTGTAAGATGTCACTACCTGACCCTGGATCAGAATCTACTTCTGGAAAGACGCTGCCTGATGTCGGTTCTACCAAAGCTAAGTGCATTTGTTGTAAACTTTTGGTAACTGTTCCTCCGGCTGTAGTTTGTGTTAGTTGTCATGATAAACTATCAAACGCAGATAGTATTTCCATTAGTAATAATCCATTGCCTGTTGTTGTTCCTTCAACATCTAATGTTCAGGATGTTCCTGTTAATGTTAAAGAATTTGTTTCTAATTCTATTCGGAAGGCTCTGTCTGTTATTCCTCCTTCTAGTAAACGTAAGAGGTCTTTTAAAACTTCTCATATTTCAGATGAATTTTTAAATGACCGCCATCACTCTGACTTATCTATTTCTGATGAGGATCTATCTGGTTCAGAAGATTCTGCCTCAGATATTGACACTGATAAATCTTCATATTTGTTTAAGATGGAGTTTATTCGTTCTTTACTTAAAGAAGTGTTGATTGCATAAGATATGGAGGAGTCTAGTCCTCTTGATATTAAAACTAATAAGCGTTTAAATTCAGTTTTTAAACCTCATGTAGTTATTCCAGAAGTTTTTCCAGTTCCTGATGCTATTTCCGAAGTAATTTCTAGGGAATGGGATAGTCTGGGCACTTAATTTACTCCTTCTCCAAGGTTTAAGAAATTGTACCCTTTGCCATCTGATAGATTAGAGTTTTGGGAGAAAATCCCCAAAGTTGATGGGGCTATCTCTACTTTTGCTAAATGTACTACTATTCCTACGGCAGATAGTACTTCGTTTAAAGATCCTTTAGATAGGAAGCTTGAATCCTTTCTAAGGAAGGCTTATTTATGTTCAGGTAATCTTCTTAGACCTGCTATTTCTTTGGCTGATGTTGCTGCAGCTTCAACTTTCTGGTTGGAGACTTTAGCGCAACAAGTGTCAGACCATAATGCTTATAGCATTGTTAAACTTCTTCAACATGCTAATAACTTTGTTTGTGATGCCATTTTTTATATCATTAGAATTGATGTCAGGTATATGTCTTTAGCTATTTTAGCCAGAAGAGCTTTATGGCTTAAGTCTTGGAATGCAGATATGACTTCTAAGTCAACTTTGCTTTCTCTTTCTTTCCAAGGTAATAAATTATTTGGTTCTCAGTTAGACTCAATAATTTCAACTGTTACTTGGGGGAAGGAAGCCTTTTTGCCTCAGGATAAAAAATCTAAGGGTAAATATAGGGCTACTAATCGTTTTTGTTCCTTTCGCCAGAATAAGGAACAAAAGCCTGACCCTTCCCCTAAAGGAACCGTTTCCGTTTGGAAACCTTCTCCAGTCTGGAATAAATCCAAGCCTTTTAGAAAGTCAAAACCAGCTCCCAAATCCGCATGAAGGTGCAGCCCTCATTCCAGCACAGCTGGTAGGGGGCAGGTTACGATTTTTCAAAGATGTCTGGTTCAATTCGATTCAAAGTATTTGGATTCAGAGCATTGTTTCACAAGGGTACAGAATAGGTTTCAAGGTAAGACCGCCTGTGAGAAGATTTTTTCTCTCACGCATTCCAGTAAACCCAGTAAAGGCTCAAGCGTTTCTGAAATGTGTTTCAGACCTGGAGTCAGCTGGGGTAATTGTGCCAGTTCCAGTTCTGGAACGGGGCCTGGGGTTTTATTCAAATCTGTTCATTGTTCCAAAGAAAGAGAATTCTTTCAGACCAGTTCTGGATCTAAAAATATTGAATAGTTATGTAAGGATACAAACATTCAAAATGGTGACTATAAGGACTATTCTGCCTTTTGTTCAGCAAGGGCATTATATGTCCACAATAGACTTACAGGATGCATATCTTCATATTCCAAATCATCCGGACCACTATCAGTTCCTGAGATTCTCTTTTCTAGACAAGCATTACCAGTTTGTTGCTCTTCCGTTTGGCCTAGCAACAGATCCAAGGATCTTTTCGAAGGTTCTCAGTGCCCTTCTCTCTGTAATCAGGGAGCAGGGTATTGCGGTATTTCCTTATTTGGACGATATCTTGGTACTTGCTCATTCTTTACATTCTGCAGAATCTCACACGAATCATCTTGTGTTGTTTCTTCAAAGACATGGTTGGAGGATCAATTTACCAAAGAGTTCCTTGATTCCTCAGACAAGGCTAACCTTTTTGGGTTTCCAAATAGATTTAGTGTCCATGACTTTGTCTCTGACAGAGAAAAGACGTCTGAAATTGGTTTCAGCTTGTCGAAACCTTCAGTCTCAATCTTTCCCTTCAGTAGCTTTGTGCATGGAAATTTTAGGTCTCATGACTGCTGCATCGGACGCAATCCCGTTTGCTCATTTTCACATGAGACCTCTCCAGCTTTGTATGCTGAACCAATGGTGCAGGGATTATACAAATATATCAGAATTAATATCCTTAAATCCCAATGTTCGATCTTCTCTGACTTGGTGGTTGAATCACCATCGTTTAGTTCAAGGGGCCTCTTTTGTTCGTCCAACCTGGACTGTGATCTCAACAGATGCGAGTCTTTCAGGTTGGGGAGCTGTATGGGGATCTCTGACAGTACAGGGGGTTTGGGAATCTCAGGAGGTGAGATTACCAATCAATATTTTGGAACTCCGTGCGATTTTCAGAGCTCTTCAGTTCTGGCCTCTTCTGAAGAGAGAATTGTTTATTTGTTTTCAGACAGACACAACCATGGCATATGTCAATCATCAAGGGGGGATTCACAGTCCTCAGGCTATGAAAGAAGTATCTCGGATACTTGTTTGGGTGGAATCCAGCTCCTGTCTAGTTTCTGTGGTTCACTTCCCAGGTATAGACAATTGGGAAGCGGATTTCTTCAGATTGTTCAAATCTGGGGACTTCCAGAAATAGATCTGATAGCCTCTCATCTAAACAAGAAACTTCCCAGGTATCTGTCCAGATCCAGGGATCCTCAGGCGGAAGCGGTGGACACGTTGTCACTTCCTTGGAATTATCAACCTGCTTATATCTTTCCGCCTCTAGGTCTTCTTCCAAAAGTGATTTCCAAAATCCTAATGGAGCATTCGTTTGTACTGCTGGTGGCTCCAGCATGGCCACACAGGTTTTGGTATGTGGATCTTGTTCGGATGGCCAGTTGCCAACCTTGGACACTTCTGTTAAGACCAGACCTTCTATCTCAAGG
This sequence comes from Bombina bombina, assembly GCF_027579735.1. NCBI lineage: Eukaryota > Metazoa > Chordata > Amphibia > Anura > Bombinatoridae > Bombina > Bombina bombina. The sequence goes on along the minus strand of NC_069504.1, from coordinate 163,266,902 downwards.
CCCATTTTTCCATCAGGATCTCAAATCGTTAAATTTGAAGGTATGGAGATTGAACGCTTAATACTTAGTCATAGAGGTTTCTCTGACTCAGTGATTAATACTATGTTACAGGCTCGTAAATCTGTGTCTAGAAAGATCTATTACCGAGTCTGAAAGACTTACATATCTTGGTGTTCTTCACATAAATTCTCTTGGCATTTTTTTAGAATTCCTAGAATTTTACAGTTTCTTCAGGATGGTTTGGAAAAAGGTTTGTCTGCAAGTTCCTTGAAGGGACAAATCTCTTCTCTTTCTGTTCTTTTCCACAGAAAGATTGCTAATCATTCTGATATTCATTGTTTTGTACAGGCTTTGGTTCGTATCAAGCCTGTCATTAAGTCAATCTCTCATCCTTGGAGTCTCAATTTGGTTCTGAGGGCTTTACAGGCTCCTCCGTTTGAACCTATGCATTCTCTGGATATTAAATTACTTTCCTGGAAAGTTTTGTTCCTTTTGGCCATCTCTTCTGCTAGAAGAGTTTCTGAGTTATCTGCTCTTTCTTGTGAATCTCCTTTTCTGAGTTTTCATCAGGATAAGGCGGTGTTGCAGACTTCATTTAATTTTTTACCTAAAGTTGTGAATTCTAACAACATTAGAAGAGAAATTGTTGTCCCTTCTTTGTGTCCTAATCCTAAGAATTCTCTGGAGAGATCTTTACATTCTTTGGATGTAGTAAGAGCTTTAAAATATTATGTTGAAGCTACTAAAGATTTCAGAAAGACTTCTAGTCTATTTTTTATCTTTTCTGGTCCTGGGATGGTTCTGGGAAAGGTCAGAAGGCTTCTGCCATTTCTTTGGCGTCTTGGTTAAAGTCTTTGATTCATCATGCTTATGTGGAGTCGGGTAAATCCCCGCCTCAAAGGATTACGGCTCATTCTACTAGGTCAGTTTCTACTTCCTGGGCTTTTAGGAATGAAGTTTCTGTTGATCAGATTTGCAAAGCAGCAACTTGGTCTTCTTTGCATACTTTTACTAAATTCTACCATTTTGATGTTTTCTCTTCTTCTGAAGCAGTTTTTGGTAGAAAAGTACTTCAGGCAGCTGTTTCAGTTTGATTCTTCTGCTTATAATTTCAGTTTTTTTCATTATAAGATTAAAACTTTTTGATTTGGGTTGTGGATTAATTTTTCAGCGGAATTGGCTGTCTTTATTTTATCCCTCCCTCTCTAGTGACTCTTGCGTGGAAGTTCCATATTTGGGTATCTGTTATCCCATACGTCACTAGCTCATGGACAATTACATGAAAGAAAACATAATTTATGTAAGAACTTACCTGATAAATTCATTTCTTTCATATTGGCAAGAGTCCATGAGACCCACCATTTTTTGTGGTGATTATGATTTTTTTGTATAAAGCACAATTATTCCAATTCCTTATTTTGATGCTTTCGCTCCTTTCTTATCACCCCACTTCTTGGCTATTCGTTAAACTGAATTGTGGGTTTGGTGAGGGGTGTATTTATAGGCATTTTGAGGTTTGGGAAACTTTGCCCCTCCTGGTAGGAATGTATATCCCATACGTCACTAGCTCATGGACTCTTGCCAATATGAAAGAAATTAATTTATCAGGTAAGTTCTTACATAAATTATGTTTTTCTGCTCCTGCCTTAATGTATTTACAAGCATTGCAACCTCTTTTGTTGCATTTATAAATACCCCTCAAGCAAATGGATTTGTCTTAGAGCTATTGGCTATATTAGAGTTTTTTTTTAAATTGATGTTTGACCCTTTTGTTAGGTGCTAGTATGTTCCTAAGAGTGGGTGCTCTTTTCTAAACTGTCATTGGTTTATCACTTACAATATTTTTCAGAATAGGGTCTCTTTTAATGATATGCCAATGTTTATTGATGGTATGATGTATTTTTTTTATGATTGACATTGTATTGAGTAATAAACATACCTTTATTACTTTCATCTAATTTTGAATGTTTGGGCTTAGCATTGAAGATTGTATCTCCAAATTAATGGTTTTATCAAGGGCCTTGTTGAGAAGTTCTCTTGGGTAGTTTTACTCTGTTCTATAAATGTTTCAAATTTGGAACAATTTTTTTGTATTCTTCTGAATTGACTAAAGGGAATGTTGTTAATCCATCCTCTATGGTGGTTACTAGTATACTCTAGATAGCTGTTACTGTCTACAGATTTAAAAAAAGTTTGCCGCAACTCAAGATTAAATCTAAATATTCAATGGTTTGTGTCTGTATATTTGCAGTGAAAGATAGGCCTAGATGATTGGTATTGAGATGATTGTGTGCTGATTGGGGATCTCCTCTCCAAACAAAAATCAAATCATCTATATACTGGCCATAGAAAACCAAGTTCGCCCCTGTTCATATGGGTAGATGTATTGTTCTTCAAAGGAGCCCATGAACAAATTAGCAAAACTGGGGGCAAACTTGGTTGCCATGGCCGTCTCCTTGACCTGAAGATAAAAAAATATCTTGAAATAAAAAGTAATTATGTTGTAAAATGAATTCAATGCTTTCCAATAGGAAAGCTCTCTGTTTGATAGGCATACATATATATATATATATATATATATATATATATATATATATATATATATATATATATATATATATTGTTCTAAGTAATGGGATATAGCTGACATTACCAATGTGTGTGATATATTAGAATATAGTGCACTGGCGTCACAAGTGATCCATAGTAGATCTTTTTCCATGTTTTGGATGTTTTTTAACTTACTTAAAATATCTGTACTATCTCTAATATAGGATGGTAGTGAGATGACAAATTTTTGTAAAAAGTAGTCGATGTATGCAGATAAGTTGTAAGTGAGATTGCCTATGCCCGCAATGAATTTACAGCCTAATCCCCAATATTCCCAATTAGTTATTAGTTAGAATTTTTAAACACCTTTTTTACACCTTTTTTATACTTACAAAAAATCTTTTTTGTGGAAATTTACCATACCCACAATCAGTGGTCATATGCTATCTATCCATTGTCTTCAATATTTAGCTTGCTCATATCCTGACACCTTCTTAATTTCTATAGATATCACATTATCACTAGTTAGGTGTCAGATAACTTACATCTTCACGTTTATGCTATATACAGGGAGTGCAGAATTATTAGGCAAATGAGTATTTTGACCACATCATCCTCTTTATGCATGTTGTCTTACTCCAAGCTGTATAGGCTCGAAAGCCTACTACCAATTAAGCATATTAGGTGATGTGCATCTCTGTAATGAGAAGGGGTGTGGTCTAATGACATCAACACCCTATATCAGGTGTGCATAATTATTAGGCAACTTCCTTTCCTTTGGCAAAATGGGTCAAAAGAAGGACTTGACAGGCTTAGAAAAGTCAAAAATAGTGAGATAACTTGCAGAGGGATGCAGCACTCTTAAAATTGCAAAGCTTCTGAAGCGTGATCATCGAACAATCAAGCGTTTCATTCAAAATAGTCAACAGGGTCGCAAGAAGCGTGTGGAAAAACCAAGGCGCAAAATAACTGCCCATGAACTGAGAAAAGTCAAGCGTGCAGCTGCCAAGATGCCACTTGCCACCAGTTTGGCCATATTTCAGAGCTGCATCATCACTGGAGTGCCCAAAAGCACAAGGTGTGCAATACTCAGAGACATGGCCAAGGTAAGAAAGGCTGAAAGACGACCACCACTGAACAAGACACGCAAGCTGAAACGTCAAGACTGGGCCAAGAAATATCTCAAGACTGATTTTTCTAAGGTTTTATGGACTGATGAAATGAGAGTGAGTCTTGATGGGCCAGATGGATGGGCCCGTGGCTGGATTGGTAAAGGGCAGAGAGCTCCAGTCCGACTTAGACGCCAGCAAGGTGGAGGTGGAGTACTGGTTTGGGCTGGTATCATCAAAGATGAGCTTGTGGGGCCATTTCGGGTTGAGGATGGAGTCAAGCTCAACTCCCAGTTTCTGGAAGACACCTTCTTCAAGCAGTGGTACAGGAAGAAGTCTGCATCCTTCAAGAAAAACATGATTTTCATGCAGGACAATGCTCCATCACACGCGTCCAAGTACTCCACAGCGTGGCTGGCAAGAAAGGGTATAAAAGAAGAAAATCTAATGACATGGCCTCCTTGTTCACCTGATCTGAACCCCATTGAGAACCTGTGGTCCATCATCAAATGTGAGATTTACAAGGAGGGAAAACAGTACACCTCTCTGAACAGTGTCTGGGAGGCTGTGGTTGCTGCTGCACGCAATGTTGATGGTGAACAGATCAAAACACTGACAGAATCCATGGATGGCAGGCTTTTGAGTGTCCTTGCAAAGAAAGGTGGCTATATTGGTCACTGATTTGTTTTTGAATGTCAGAAATGTATATTTGTGAATGTTGAGATGTTATATTGGTTTCACTGGTAAAAATAAATAATTGAAATGGGTATATATTTGTTTTTTGTTAAGTTGCCTAATAATTATGCACAGTAATAGTCACCTGCACACACAGATATCCCCCTAAAATAGCTATAACTAAAAACAAACTAAAAACTATTTCCAAAACTATTCAGCTTTGATATTAATGAGTTTTTTGGGTTCATTGAGAACATGGTTGTTGTTCAATAATAAAAGTAATCCTCAAAAATACAACTTGCCTAATAATTCTGCACTCCCTGTATCTTATTTTTTTTTTTTATATATACATGCTTTTTTGAATTCATCATATAGTTTACACCTCCTCTATAAAAAAATGTACAATTCAACTAACATTTTTAAGATGATTCAATATCCCCAATAGAAACATCTATATTGCATAAATATTTTGAGTCAGCTGTTCCTGCATATCCATTGCTAGCCTACAGACATCTATTTTTAACCATCAAGATTCAATAGTTTCCTAATGTTTTTTTTAACTTTTTACTATGTGATGCAATCGCATTGTTTTGTTAGTAGAAGACAATTTTTCATACTCTTTTTGTTCTGACACCTGTGTTGTTGATTGTAGGTACTTTGATAGTTCCAGTTTTGGAATTTATTTTTCATCATTACATTCGTTTCTTACCATCGTGCCTGCTCCAATATGTTGTTGATTGCAGATATTTTGATAGTTCAAATATTGGATCTCATTATTTAACACATCATTTGTTTCTTACCATCGTGCCTGTTTCAAAATGTTACAATTTTCATTTTTTTCTATAGTGGTGTTTCAAAAAAATGTTTTCACTCACAAATAGACTATTAGTAACACATTGTATTTCTACAGTCTTTGTTGCAGTTCCTCAAATATCCGTACATGCATAATTAAGTTTCAGATTTTACTTGCACACTACACTCAATTTTGCTACACAAAATGTAATTTCTAATGGTTACTCATAATAGATGTCTCCTTTAAGAAATTACGATATTTAATTTATCTTCATTGGTTATATATTTTTCACCTAATAAAATACTATTTTTCTTCCATCACCCAAAACATACATTTTTATTTCTTGTATCGTTTTTTATGGGAATTTTAATTAAGCAGACCTATCCTCCTTTATCATTGGATAATTTGAAAACTCTGGATAGCCAATGAAACACAATGTGGTGCCTTAAAAAAATAGCTTTTTTACTTGTTTTTATACTTCATTACCTATGCCTGATGAAACGACCATCATATTGGGTCGAGAAACGCGTTGCAATATTAAAACCTTATTTTAACCTTTCTTACGGAGGTGTCTGCCTTTTACTTCCATGGAAGAAACTGCACTTTATCACTCTATCAGTGTTTTTTAGCATCTACACTGTTAACAGCTCGGTTGCTGTTTGGGCGTTGACAGATCTGAGACAGGATCCACCCTGATACGGGAGAAGTATCCAGTTAGCTGACTACTGCAAGTGTCAGCCTGCCTGTTTGCACTGCATAAGTGCCATCACAAATTGTGAGTTTTACTCTTTCTTTTCTTTGACCTTATTGCATATAGATTTCACTATGAGGCGCCCCTTTCTTTTTTGATTCAGATCATCAAGGTGAATTGAGATCGTTCTTCACAAGTGGAGCTGCCTTACATCTTTTGAAATTGGATTCCGACTTGGATTCTTGTTTTTACAAAAGAACTCTCTGATTATAAATATATGGACTATACCTGTCACCGATTTTATTATTATTGCACCAATAAGGGTTGTGTTTATTTATATCACATTTGTTTTTATTCTGACACTTTTTCTTTACAACTGTATTATTAATAACTATGTTATTCTTAATCACACTATTTTATATTGTTTCAATTTATATCAAACAATTATTTTGTTCACCAGTGCGCCACCTTCCTAGGTGTTTTTTCACTTATCATTCTGATTTTATAAAGAAATTAAATAAATACAATAAAGTCAAAATTAAATGTTTGTAAATTCAAATAGAGCATGCAATTTTAAGCAACTTTCCAGTTTACTTATATGAACTAATTTGCTTCATTCCATTTGTATCCTTTGTTGAAAAGCATACCTAGGTAGGCTGAAGAGCAGCAATGAACTACTGGGATTAAGCTGCTGATTGGTGGCTGCACATATATGCTTCTTGTCATTGGCTCACTCAATGTTCTCAGCTAGTTCACAGTACTTGACTGCGCATCGATTGTAATGTAGCCTGGTGACTAAAGTGCATTGCAACTATATCTGGAAGATTGTCTTAAAGAACCAAGAACGCAAAGCTATAATAATTTACAGTAGCAACAATGCGATCTACGTTCTTTACAGTTACCGGGCTGGAATTCAGATGCTCTTATTCTTTCACATGAATGTGACATTTTTATATTTAATGTTATGTTTCTATATTTTTGTAATAACCCCCCCCCAAAAAAAACAAAAAAAACAAACAGTGAACAAAGTTTGCAAGTACTAGCAAACCAACCTGCAATCCTGCATTTAGGTCAGTGTCCCTTCTGCAGCTACCTGGTAGCATTTGATACATAAGGATCTCTTTCTCTAAACTGATAGTCCAAGTAATTCCTTGGTATCTAATGAAAATGACTTATTGTGTACTATAAATGGACAGAGACTTGGTCATTATAAGAGGACATATTGGTATTACCTTAAAGGGAAATGATAACCAGGTTGAATCACTTGAAAGTGATGCAGTGTATCTTTAAAATACTGACTAGAAAATAAAATTTCTATGAAAAAGGAAGATATTTTACCTTAAAATGTCCTCAGTAGCCACATTTCACTGTAAAATGACTTTAAGGGGTCGAATTATCAAGCTCTTGTTTCCGGCGAACCTTCAGGCTTGCCAGAAACAGAAGTTATGAAGCAGCGGTCTAAAGATGGCTGCTCCATAACTTGTCCGCCTGCTCTGAGGCTGCGGACAGAAATGAACTAGATCGAATACGATCGGGTTGATTGACACCCCCTGCTAGCGGCCGATTGCCAGCGAATCTGCAGGGGACGGTATTGCACAAGCAGTTCTGGTGAACTGCTTATGCAATGATTAATACTGACAGAGTATGCTGTCCGCATTTATCGATGTTCAGCGGACATGATACTCTACATCGTATCATGTCCGCTAGCACTTTGATAAATATGCCCCTAAGCATCCAATCAGCATGCTTGTCCCAGGGCTAGCAAGGAAGCATGCATCTGACATGGGCAGTCACAGTTACGCTATTTCCTTCCTTAATTTAGGAATGTTTACTATGAAATCTCACAAGATTTTGGTGAAATCCTAAAAGATCACAGTAAGGCAAAGTGTGAACTCAGCACTGATGAATCTGATTGACTGATTTTTATTTACCACACAGATAACACTAACTGAAAGAGAATGGTTCACAGAGCTCTTACACTAGTGAGCTGAACAATTTGTGAGGTCAAATAGTTTCCTTTTTAAGAAGAAGAGGTTCTTGTGATATTTTTTGCTGCTTCATCATATAAGTATAACGTCCCTTTAATCTGACAGCTGTATCCTGTGTGGTTACTTATATTATAGCTTGATAGGATCATCTTGTGGGGCTATGATCATAATAATGTGGGAGCAATTTACAGAGTTAAGATTTGATAATTGTTTATAATATTTTTGCCATTGCTGTTAATCAATTTTCATTTAAAAGGATACGAAACACCAAAATGTATTTGATGATTCAGACAGAGCACGCAATTTTACCAAATTCCAGTGTAATTCTATTATTAACTTTGCTTTGTTCCCATGGTATTCTTTGTTGAAGAGATACCTAGGTAGGCATCTGGAGTACTACATGACAGGAAATAGTGCTTCATTCTATATATGAGAATGAAGAAAATTTGATAATAAAAGTAAAATAGAAAGTTTTTTAAAATTGCATGTTCTATCTGAATCACGAAAGTTCAATCTCCCTTTAACCTTTGAGAGCTATAGTTGAATGTTTCATATACTAACTGGATTATAATATAATATTATAATATAAAAGTCCCGACAACAGCAGTTATAGTTATGAACAATATATGTAGAAATGTAATATGTACTTCAGTTTTCTGTATTAAAATGCACTGCAATGTGATGGGTTTTCAAGTTTGTGAGTATTGTCTGATCTATCTTGTCCCTAAACTGCATGACTTACCGATAGTTCCCCAATAGATAATACTGCCCATGTTAACCTTTAATTTTATTTTAACTTCTCTTCCTTAAACCGCACATATTAATCGTCGTTTATGATGCTGTTTGATGATTGATTATTACTTTTTCTATGGTAATAGATGAGGATGTGTCACTTCCGGGAATACGTCCATAGTTTCAGGCCTGTTTCTATGGTGATGAGTTTAGGGATGCGTACGCTATAATGTGCAATTAGAATTTGTTTAATGTTTTGTTTTTTTTGAAGGGGGTAAATGTATTTAAATTCCTCCAGTACTGTTTTATATTGTTTGGTGTTCTGAAGATGAGGGATGAATCCCCTTAAAATGTCAATACATTTCTGATCACTATTTGTTAAAAACCTGCTAGTGCAGTGTTATATATTCAAAGGATTGTAATTTCTTTGGCTGTTGCACACCGATGCCTGTTTATTGCATTGTATTTAAGTGTTGTGTAGTGTTTGTGCAGTGTGTAGTGTTTGTGGTTTGTGGGCATGTACTATGTGGTGTGTTTAGTGTTTATGTAGTGCTTTTGTGTGGGTAGTACTGAGCATACTTAAAATATATCAAAAGAAGGGACACTAAAACATTTATATCTCTGAAATTATTGCTCATTCTTTCACCCAAAAAAAATCACCTTCTAGACAAATCTAAAAACATGGTTTTGTTTTGAACAGTCTGGTGAACTTCAGCTACTGTGCATTTATAATATATAAATCCAACAAAGATCATTATATAGCCCTGGGGCAAGATGCTGGTTTATATATTTGCACAGTAGTGCAGCTATAATTTAAAGGGCACATCTACTTTATTATTTTTTTATTAAAAGTTAATTAACGCCTTTACTGCCCATTTCTCCGCTTTGCATAACCTACACCATTATATACTTTATAACCTCTAAGTTTGCCTGTTTATAAGCCCCTGCAGAGAGCCTTTTATCTCAGTGCTTTTTATTAGCTTTTTACAGCCAGATAGTGCTAGTTCATGTGTGCCATGTAGATAAAATTGTGCTCACTCCCGTGGAGAATGAAAATAGTTATGCAAGAACCAGCACTGATTGGCTAAATGTAAAAAGCACTGAGATAAGGGACAGTCTGCAATAGCTTAGATACAAGTAATCAAAGAGGTAAAAAGTATATTAATATAACAGTGTTGGTTTTGCAAAACTAGGGAATGGGTAATAAAGGGATTATCTATCTTTTTAAACATAACAATTTTCAAGTAGACTGTCCCTTTAAGTTTGCTGATCTTTTCCATTGTTGAACAAAGAAACATTACGTTCACTAAAGGACATTTAATTAACATTGGATAAATACAGGAAAACCTCAACACTACGCAGGCACACACCACATACACCACACATACTAAACACACTATACACACATATGACATACTATACAGAATACACACACACAAACACACTTTTTTTTTACAATAAAACAGAATCAATAGTAGAATCATGTGTTAAAAGTAATTGAAGTTACAAAAATGATATACTCTATGTATGTGTGTTTGTAAATGTATATATACATATATATATATATATATATATATATATATACACACACACACAAAACACGAGTGGACTGCACTATCAAACTGGGTACACATCCCATGACCCTGCAAAATGCACAGCCCTGGGTGCTCAGTAGAACTCACAGGTAGCTGCACAGTCCCCAGAGCCCCAGGCAGTTAACCCCACAAGTCGGGTGCAAATCCCATTGGGAAAATTACAAAATAAATTAGCACAACACACAGAGGAATTCTGGCACTCTTCCTCTGTGCCAGACTTCCTCTGTGATTAAATATTAAATTTAATAAAAGCAATTTATAAAGGTACTTTTATTTTATAAAATGTCTGCGTGTATGAGTGAGTGTATACATGCATCCTTGTGTGTCTATATATTGAATTATTCATAAATTTAAAGGCATTTTACAGTGTAAAAAACTATTATTTTGTCATTGTTAGTACAATAATTCATTTAAAAAGAAAAATCTAAAATAGCTGATATTTTTAGCTTTGAAAAAGATAAAACTCTTGTTAAATTAGCAAGAAATTAACTGGTGCTAAGCTTTGCTACATCTTTAATCAGAATAAAAGCAATATAATCAGTCTATATTATATTGTTAACCACCAGGCTGTATTGTGTAAACATTGGCACTTGCCAACCAGGAATAAATGACCTACTTTAATTTCAACAGATTCTTTCTTCCTCCAGACTATGTAAATACATGTCATTTGTTATGTGCAATTCAATACCTCCTAGCCTCTTTTACAGTCTTTGGTCAGAGCAGTCTATTTAGGATTCTCACATAATGACAAGACACATCACTGAAGAACAGAAATAGTATAATTGAACAAATTAGAAACATTCCCTTGTTTTTCCTATATGAGTATTTATGTATAGTATATTCGCATCAGCACCTTAGATAATTGGTCCTGATAAAAGCTAAGAAAGACCCATCCTGGCAAATACATGAGGGTCACCAGTCCCATAAAATTCAGAGGATAGTGAGAATAATCCCAAGAGCAGGCATTACATATGCGTAGCCCCAAACCCCATGAAAACTCCCATGTGTAAACAAAAAGGATGTAAACTGGCAGCCTTTTCCAGGCCCCCCATCCTTTAGAGTAACACAGGTAGAAATAGAGTCTCTCCACTATTAGGCTGCAGCTTCCATACATTAAAAAGGACCACAGGGAAGTGTGTCCAATCATGCTCTTTTCTGGCTTCTCCAGCAGGTTAAAGATGGATGTAAAGAAAACCTCATCCAAGAAGCCATGCATGCCATAGAAAATGAAGCGCAGGAGAATGGGGAGATTATTTTGAGCAACAATTCCATTTGTGACATTATAGTTTGCTCCCTGCAGTCCCTCACAGCTATGATAGTGCAGCCTCAAAAAGATCCTGAAAAACCCTTGTGAGTAATAGACAGCTAACACATACTGCAGCCCCAATTCTGCAGCACTGAGCCCTGGCTCCTGGGGGCAACAATGCAGCAGTGTCTTTCTGATTAGGATCTGCAGGCCCATGAACACAGATGGGTAAAAGACAAAGTGGAAAGCCAATGGGCTCTCGGAGAAGCTCTTTCTTTGAAGGTATATCTTCTCCAGGGCAAAGTGGGCAAGGGCATGCAGGAAGCATCTGTAAGGTGAAGAAAAGCCCAGCAAGCTATAGTCCTGGCTGCGGTAGAAGTGTCGGGCACAAGAGCTAAGCACATCAAGAGTCAGGCCATGCATACCATAAAAATACAACCGCATCCATGCAGGCAGGGGCTGTGAGGTGGAGAAGCTGCCAGCTGACAGAGGCTTGAGTCTGGTTTTGACCACCTGCCTCCTCCAGGAACCTTGGCTCCTACCCATCCTGCAGGTGCTGAACAGTCAGGTGTCAGAACTGCATGCTGAGCCCAAAGATGCTGTCCCAGACCCACCGGTATCATTACCAGATTCTATATCCTCAGCACAGCCTGTATCTCTTTCCCTTATGAGCAGCTTTCAGCTACAAACCACGCCTGCTTCTGTCACAGTCTCTTCCCCTTTCATTTATTAAGGTGGATTAGCACAATTACTGCTCAGTTAGTAGGAAATCAAACTGAAAGTAATTGTGTAAGTAAAAAACAGTCTGATATGATGAGACATAGGGCACAATTCTCTAGGCCTCTAGTTTAGTGATATGCTATAAGATGCCTTGTCAATATTATGAGGCTCCTCATGGATTGTGGTATAGGCTTTTTTTACCTTGAAAATTGTACATTTCATTAAGAGGAGTTTCCCAATATTCTTAATGTGAAGAAAAGAGAATTACATTACGGTATATTACTCAGTAAATAGCGAGAGAGAAAGAGAGAAACTTACAGTATAGTGATCAGTAAAGAGAGATAGACTTAAATTACATATTATAGTGATCAGTAAAGAGAGAGAGAGAGAGAGAGAGGGAGATACTTACATTACAGTATAGTGATCAGTAAAGAGAGATAGACTTACATTACATATTATAGTGATCAGTAAAGAGAGAGAGAGAGAGAGAGAGAGAGAGGGAGAGAGGGAGATACTTACATTACAGTATAGTGATCAGTAAAGAGAGATAGACTTACATTACATATTATAGTGATCAGTAAAGAGAGAGAGAGAGAGAGAGAGAGAGAGAGAGGGAGAGAGGGAGATACTTACATTACAGTATAGTGATCAGTAAAGAGAGATAGACTTACATTACATATTATAGTGATCAGTAAAGAGAGAGAGAGAGAGGGAGAGAGGGAGATACTTACATTACAGTATAGTGATCAGTAAAGAGAGAGAGACTTACATTACAGTATAGTGATCAGTAAAGAGAGAGAGACTTACATTATTATTATTATCATTTATTTGTATAGCACAGCCAAATTCCGTACATTACAGTATAGTGAACAGTAAAGAGAGAGAGACTTACATTGCAGTATAATAATCAGTAAAAAGAGAGAGAGAGAGAGAGAGAGAGAGAGAGAGAGAGAAAGAGACTTACATTACAGTATAGATTAGTGATCAGTAAAGAGAGAGCGAGAGACTTACATTATAGTGATCAGTAAAGAGAGAGAGACTTACATTACATTATAGTGATCAGTAAAGAGAGAGAAATAGACTTACATTACAGTAAAGTGCTCAGTAAAGAGAGAGAGAGAAATAGACTTAAATTACAGTATTGTGATTAGTAAAGAGATACTTACATTACAGTACTGTGACCAGTAAAGAGAGACTTACATTGCAGTATAGTGCTCAGTAAAGAGAGAGACTTACATTACAGTATAGTGCTCAGTAAAGAGAGAGCGAGAGAAATAGACTTACATTACAGTATTGTGATCAGTGAAGAGAGAGAGAGAGACTTACATTACAGTATTGTGATCAGTAAAGAAAGACTTACATTACAGTACTGTGATCAGTAAAGAGAGACTTACATTAAAGTATTGTGATCAGTGAAGAGAGAGAGACTTACATTACAGTATTGTGATCAGTAAAGAGAGACTTACATTACAGTATTGTGATCAGTAAAGAGAGACTTACATTATAGCATTGTGATCAGTAAAGAGAGACTTACATTACAGTATAGTGATCAGTAAAGAGAGACTTACATTACAGTATTGTGATCAGTAAAGAGAGACTTACATTACAGTATTGTGATCAGTGAAGAGAGACTTAAATTACAGTATTGTGATCAGTGAAGAGAGAGAGAGACTTACATTACAGTATTGTGATCAGTAAAGAGAGACTTACATTACAGTATTATAATCAGTAAAGAGAGACTTACATTACAGTATTGTGATCAGTGAAGAGAGAGAGAGACTTACATTACAGTATTGTGATCAGTAAAGAGAGACTTACATTACAGTATTGTGATCAGTAAAGAGAGACTTAAATTACAGTATTGTGATCAGGGAAGAGAGAGAGAGAGACTTACATTACAGTATTGTGATCAGTAAAGAGAGACTTACATTACAGTATAGTGATCAGTGAAGAGAGAGAGACTTACATTACAGTATTGTGATCAGTAAAGAGAGACTTACATTACAGTATTGTGATCAGTAAAGAGAGACTTACATTACAGTATTGTGATCAGTGAAGAGAGACTTACATTACAGTATTGTGATCAGTGAAGAGAGAGAGAGAGAGAGACTTACATTACACTATAGTGCTCAGTAAAGAGAGAGAGAAATAGACTTACATTACAGTATTGTAATCAGTAAAGAGAGACTTACATTAAAGTATTGTGATCAGTGAAGAGAGACTTACATTAAAGTATTGTGATCAGTGAAGAGAGAGACTTACATTACAGTATTATGATCAGTAAAGAGAGCGAGAGAGAGAGAGAGAGAGAGAGAGAGAGAGAGAGATACATTACAGTATAGTGCTTAGCAAAGAGAGAGAGACTTACATTACAGTATTGTGATCAGTAAAGAGAGACTTACATTACAGTATTTTGATCAGTGAAGAGAGAGAGAGACTTACATTACAGTATTGTGATCAGTAAAGAGAGAGAGAGACTTACATTACAGTATTTTGATCAGTAAAGAGAGAGAGAGATACATTACAGTAGTTCTCAGCAAAGAGAGACTTACATTAAAGTATAGTGATCAGTGAAGAGAGAGACTTACATTACATTAAAGTGCTCAGTAAAGAGAGAGACTTACATTACAGTATAGTGATCAGTGAAGAGAGAGAGACTTACATTACATTAAAGTGCTCAGTAAAGAGAGAGACTTACATTACAGTATAGTGATCAGTGAAGAGAGAGAGACTTACATTACAGTAAATTGCTCAGTAAAGAGAGAGAGAGAGTTACATTACAGTATTGTAATCAGTAAATAGAGACTTACATTACAGTATAGTGATCAGTGAAGAGAGAGAGACTTACATTACAGTAAAGTGCTCAGTAAAGAGAGAGAGAAATAGACTTACATTACAGTATTGTGATCAGTAAAGAGAGACTTACATTACAGTAAAGTGCTCAGTAAAGAGAGAGAGACTTACATAAAAGTATAGTGATCAGTGAAGAGAGAGAGACTTACATTACAGTAAATTGCTCAGTAAAGAGAGAGAGAGAGACTTACATTACAGTATTGTAATCAGTAAATAGAGACTTACATTACAGTATAGTGATCAGTGAAGAGAGAGAGACTTACATTACAGTATTGTAATCAGTAAATAGAGACTTACATTACAGTATAGTGATCAGTGAAGAGAGAGAGAGAGACTTACATTACAGTAAAGTGCTCAGTAAAGAGAGAGAGAGAAATAGACTTAAATTACAGTATTGTGATTAGTAAAGAGAGACTTACATTACAGTACTGTGACCAGTAAAGAGAGACTTACATTGCAGTATAGTGATCAGTAAAGAGAGAGACTTACATTACAGTATAGTGCTCAGTAAAGAGAGAGCGAGAGAAATAGACTTACATTACAGTATTGTGATCAGTGAAGAGAGAGAGAGAGACTTACATTACAGTACTGTGATCAGTAAAGAGAGACTTACATTAAAGTATTGTGATCAGTGAAGAGAGAGAGACTTACATTACAGTATTGTGATCAGTAAAGAGAGACTTACATTACAGTATAGTGATCAGTAAAGAGAGACTTACATTACAGTATTGTGATCAGTAAAGAGAGACTTACATTACAGTATTATAATCAGTAAAGAGAGACTTACATTACAGTATTGTGATCAGTAAAGAGAGACTTACATTACAGTATTGTGATCAGTAAAGAAAGACTTACATTACAGTATTGTGATCAGTAAAGAGAGACTTAAATTACAGTATTGTGATCAGGGAAGAGAGAGAGAGACTTAAATTACAGTATTGTGATCAGTAAAGAGAGACTTACATTACAGTATAGTGATCAGTGAAGAGAGAGAGACTTACATTACAGTATTGTGATCAGTAAAGAAAGACTTACATTACAGTATTGTGATCAGTAAAGAGAGACTTACATTACAGTATTGTGATCAGTGAAGAGAGAGAGAGAGACTTACATTACAGTATTGTGATCAGTAAAGAGAGACTTACATTACAGTATTGTGATCAGTGAAGAGAGAGAGAGAGAGAGAGAGAGAGACTTACATTACACAATAGTGCTCAGTAAAGAGAGAGAGAAATAGACTTACATTACAGTATTGTAATCAGTAAAGAGAGACTTACATTAAAGTATTGTGATCAGTGAAGAGAGACTTACATTAAAGTATTGTGATCAGTGAAGAGAGAGACTTACATTACAGTATTATGATCAGTAAAGAGAGAGAGAGAGAGATACATTACAGTATAGTGCTTAGCAAAGAGATTACAGTATTGTGATCAGTAAAGAGAGACTTACATTACAGTATTTTGATCAGTGAAGAGAGAGAGAGACTTACATTACAGTATTGTGATCAGTAAAGAGAGAGAGAGACTTACATTACAGTATTTTGATCAGTGAAGAGAGAGAGAGACTTACATTACAGTATTGTGATCAGTAAAGAGAGAGAGAGACTTACATTACAGTATTTTGATCAGTAAAGAGAGAGAGAGATACATTACAGTAGTTCTCAGCAAAGAGAGACTTACATTAAAGTATAGTGATCAGTGAAGAGAGAGACTTACATTACATTAAAGTGCTCAGTAAAGAGAGAGAGAGAGACTTACATTACAGTATAGTGATCAGTGAAGAGAGAGAGACTTACATTACAGTATAGTGATCAGTGAAGAGAGAGAGACTTACATTACAGTAAAGTGCTCAGTAAAGAGAGAGAGAAATAGATTTACATTACAGTATTGTGATCAGTAAAGAGAGACTTACATTACAGTAAAGTGCTCAGTAAAGAGAGAGAGAGAGACTTACATAAAAGTATAGTGATCAGTGAAGAGAGAGAGACTTACATTACAGTAAATTGCTCAGTAAAGAGAGAGAGAGAGACTTACATTACAGTATTGTAATCAGTAAATAGAGACTTACATTACAGTATAGTGATCAGTGAAGAGAGAGAGACTTACATTACAGTATTGTAATCAGTAAATAGAGACTTACATTACAGTATAGTGATCAGTGAAGAGAGAGAGAGAGACTTACATTACAGTAAAGTGCTCAGTAAAAAGAGAGAGACTTACATTACAGTATAGTGCTCAGTAAAGAGAGAGAGACTTACATTACAGTATAGTGATCAGTGAAGAGAGAGAGACTTACATTACAGTAAAGTGCTCAGTAAAGAGAGAGAGAAATAGACTTACATTACAGTATAGTGCTCAGTAAAGAGAGAGATACTTACATTACAGTATAGTGATCAGTAAAGAGAGAGAGACTTACATTACAGTATAGTGATCAGTGAAGAGAGAGAGACTTACATTACAGTAAAGTGCTCAGTAAAGAGAGAGAGAGATAGACTTACATTACAGTATTGTGATCAGTAAAGAGAGACTTACATTACAGTACAGTATTGTGATCAGTAAAGAGAGAGATATACATTACAGTATAGTGCTCAGTAAAGAGAGAGAGAGAAATAGACTTACATTACAGTATTGTGATCAGTAAATAGAGAGAGAGAGAGAGAGAGAGAGAGAAATAGACTTCATTACAGTATAGTGCTCAGTAAAGAGAGAGAGAGAGAGAGAGAGAGAGAGAAATAGACTTACATTACAGTATTGTGATCAGTAAAGAGAGAGAGAGAGAGACTTATATTACAGTATTGTGATCAGTAAAGAGAGACTTACATTACAGTATTGTGATCAGTAAAGAGAGAGAGAGAGAGAGAGAGAGAGAGACTTACATTACAGTATTGTGATCAGTAAAGAGAGACTTACATTACAGTATTGTGATCAGTAAAGAGAGAGAGAGAGAGACTTACATTACAGTATTGTGATCAGTAAAGAGAGACTTACATTACAGTATTGTGATAAGTAAAGAGAGAGAGAGACTTACATTACAGTATTGTGATCAGTAAAGAGAGAGAGACTTACATTACAGTATTGTGATCAGTGAAGAGCGAGAGACTTACATTACAGTAAATTGCTCAGTAAAGAGAGAGAGAGAGAGTTACATTACAGTATTGTAATCAGTAAATAGAGACTTACATTACAGTATAGTGATCAGTGAAGAGAGAGAGACTTACATTACAGTAAAGTGCTCAGTAAAGAGAGAGAGAAATAGACTTACATTACAGTATTGTGATCAGTAAAGAGAGACTTACATTACAGTAAAGTGCTCAGTAAAGAGAGAGAGAGAGAGACTTACATTACAGTATAGTGATCAGTGAAGAGAGACTTACATTACAGTATTGTGATCAGTAAAGAGAGAGAGAGAGAGACTTACATTACAGTATTGTGATCAGTAAAGAGAGACTTACATTACAGTATTGTGATAAGTAAAGAGAGAGAGAGACTTACATTACAGTATTGTGATCAGTAAAGAGAGAGAGACTTACATTACAGTATTGTGATCAGTGAAGAGCGAGAGACTTACATTACAGTAAATTGCTCAGTAAAGAGAGAGAGAGAGAGTTACATTACAGTATTGTAATCAGTAAATAGAGACTTACATTACAGTATAGTGATCAGTGAAGAGAGAGAGACTTACATTACAGTATTGTAATCAGTAAATAGAGACTTACATTACAGTATAGTGATCAGTAAAGAGAGACTTACATTACAGTATAGTGATCAGTGAAGAGAGAGAGAGAGACTTACATTACAGTATTGTAATCAGTAAATAGAGACTTACATTTCAGTATAGTGATCAGTGAAGAGAGAGAGAAACTTACATTACAGTAAAGTGCTCAGTAAAGAGAGAGAGAAATAGACTTACATTACAGTATAGTGCTCAGTAAAGAGAGAGAGACTTACATTACAGTATAGTGATCAGTGAAGAGAGAGAGACTTACATTACAGTAAAGTGCTCAGTAAAGAGAGAGAGAAATAGACTTACATTACAGTATAGTGCTCAGTAAAGAGAGAGAGACTTACATTACAGTATAGTGATCAGTGAAGAGAGAGAGACTTACATTACAGTAAAGTGCTCAGTAAAGAGAGAGAGAAATAGACTTACATTACAGTATTGTGATCAGTAAAGAGAGACTTACATTACAGTACAGTATTGTGATCAGTAAAGAGAGAGAGAGAGATACATTACAGTATAGTGCTCAGTAAAGAGAGAGAGAGAGAGATAGACTTACATTACAGTATTGTGATCAGTAAATAGAGAGAGAGAGAAATAGACTTACATTACAGTATAGTGCTCAGTAAAGAGAGAGAGAGAGAAATAGACTTACATTACAGTATTGTGATCAGTAAAGAGAGAGAGAGAGACTTGCATTACAGTATTGTGATCAGTAAAGAGAGACTTACATTACAGTATTGTGATCAGTAAAGAGAGAGAGAGAGACTTACATTACAGTATTGTGATAAGTAAAGAGAGAGAGAGAGACTTACATTACAGTATTGTGATCATTAAAGAGAGACTTACATTACAGTATTGTGATCAGTAAAGAGAGAGAGAGACTTACATTACAGTATTGTGATCAGTAAAGAGAGAGAGACTTACATTACAGTATTGTGATCAGTAAAGAGAGACTTACATTACAGTATTGTGATAAGTAAAGAGAGAGAGAGACTTATATTACAGTATTGTGATCAGTAAACAGAGAGATACATTACAGTATAGTGCTCAGTAAAGAGAGAGAGAGAGAGAAATAGACTTACATTACAGTATTGTGATCAGTGAAGAGAGAGAAATAGACTTACATTACAGTATTGTGATCAGTAAAGAGAGACTTACATTACAGTAGTGTGATCAGTGAAGAGAGAGAGAGAGACTTACATTACAGTATTGTGATCAGTAAAGACAGACTTACATTACAGTATTGTGATCAGTAAAGAGAGACTTACATTATAGCATTGTGATCAGTAAAGAGAGATACTTACATTACAGTATTGTGATCAGTGAAGAGAGAGAAATAGACTTACATTACAGTATTGTGATCAGTAAAGAGAGACTTACATTACAGTATTGTGATCAGTGAAGAGAGAGAGAGAGAGAGAGACTTACATTACAGTATTGTGATCAGTAAAGAGAGACTTACATTACAGTATTGTGATCAGTAAAGAGATACTTACATTATAGCATTGTGATCAGTAAAGAGATACTTACATTACAGTATTGTGATCAGTAAAGAGATACTTACATTATAGCATTGTGATCAGTAAAGAGATACTTACATTACAGTATTGTGATCAGTAGAGACTTACATTACACTATAGTGCTCAGTAAAGAGAGAGAGAGAGAAATAGACTTACATTACAGTATTGTGATCAGTAAAGAGATACTTACATTACAGTATTGTGATCAGTAAAGAGAGAGAGATACATTACAGTATAGTGCTCATCAAAGAGAGAGAGAGACTTACATTACAGTATAGTGCTCATCAAAGAGAGAGAGAGACTTACATTACAGTATAGTGATCAGTGAAGAAAGAGAGAGAGACTTAATTTTCTACTAGTTTATAACTGAACACGAGTGAGCCATATATATGCAGCCAACAATTAGCAGCTAGAACCTAGGTTCTTTACTGCTCCTGAACGTACGTAGATAAACCTTTCAGCAAAGGATAACAAGAGAAAGAAGCAAATTATATAATAGAAGTAAATTGGAAAGCTGTTTAAAATTGCATCCTCTGTCTAAATCATTAATATCTAATTATGACTTTACTGTCCTAAACTTCTTTGTCTTTAGCCCAGGCAACTCCTTCTAGCAAGGTAAGTACTCAAAACAGGGGGTATTGTAACTATTGTGTAACTGTTTTGTGTAACTATTTAGTCTCATTAACAACACTCCCAACAATGTATATAAACTTTTTGTAAGGTGTGCTTACTGTTTCTCAGTAGTACTTTATTCTCATTTTGGTGAAATATGACCCTATACCTAACATGTGGTATTACATTTTAATAGTAAACAACACAATTTTGGGATATTTTTCACTGATCGAATTCAACAGCTAAAAGGACTTGATCAGTCCCAACAAATATAACATAATCCCCCCCCCCCCCCTCATTGGATGGCATTAGGAGGTAACATCACCAAATAGAAATGAACGCTACCTGTTCAATCAACTGAAATGTAAAAATGAATAAAACACACTTTTACAATAAAACAAAATTAACAAAATCAACAAACACACCAGCCAGTACACCAATAATCCCTTAAAGAGACATACACACATATTTCTATGGTTTTGGAGAACGGGTTAATTACACAAATGTCACCTATTAGCATCAGTACAAACTATTTAAAGGCATCAATCGACATACAGACCCTTTAACCTGTGATCTGATTGCTAAACCCACAAAATCTTCATTTCTTTTTGTTTGTAATTATTTAGTTATTTTGGTAGCTGGAAAACCACACTGAAAATACTGATATTACCATCCGAAGTTCAGAAAGTGTTCTCTGCTGCAAAAAATGTGCAGAATTAGGATTCACCCCATAGTGCTCAAGACACATGCACACTCCTAAACAGTCATGGGAGCGAGAATAGTCTCAACAAAGCATAGCAAGAAAAACAGGTAAATTTACATTTAGGAATAATGTAAAGGTTTTTTTGTTTGTTTTTTTTACTGAGTTTTGCAATTGTGCATGGAAGTAACAGATAACTTTAATGAATCCAGACTAGCTTGATTAAAGGGATATGCAACTCAAATATTTTCTTTCAAGATTCAGTTAGAGCATACAATTTTCAACAACTTTTAAATTTCTTTTATTATCAATTTTGCTTTATTTTCTTTGTATTCTTTTTTGAAGGGGCAGCAAAGCACTACTGAACACATATGTAAGCCAATGACAAAAGGTATATATGAGCAGCCACCAATCAGCCGCTAGCTTCCAGCTCCTGAGCCTACCTAGGTGTGCTTTTCAACAAAGGATAGCAAGAAAATTAAACAAATTAGATAATATAAGCCAATCGAAAGTTGTTTAAGGTTGTATGCTCTGTCTGAATCATGGGGAAAAAATTGATTTCATGTCCCTTTAATAGTAGTTTTGTAAAACAATTATTGCACATAGCCATTTTCCAAAGGTGTCATTATTTTATTATGAGAATTTAAAATATCACAATTTGCATTTGTATTTGCAACTTATATTTGAGTTTCGGATACACAACTTTTTTCATGCAAATAAAACATGATGCTACTTTGATGTTCTTGCTATAATGAAATTAGAGCGCGATGACAGAAAAAAAAAAATAATCTCCTCCTGTTTTTAGTAAAATAGAGATGTTTATACTGAATTTATTGATGCTCTCTTTACCTCTAGAAACAAGTGAAGTAGCTCAAGAGCTAGAATATAATACAGGGCTTAATAATTGTGTACAAAATCTAGGGGAGAGCTGAAAGATGTGAGTGTGCAGTGCACAAAGTAATTTAATCTCCTAGCTACCAGTAAATTGTATTTGGCCACTTGGTTTACCATAACACCAGGGCTGGACTAGGAATAAAAAGCAGACCTGGACAAATATGAAGACCATTTTCTGTTGAGTCAGTAGAAGGCACATGACCCATTTTTCTCAAAGGGGATTACTGGGATATTCCTTCCCCAATATTTATTTTGAGAGTTAAATTATATCATTGTGTATTAAATAAAAGTGCCAGATTGTTGTTATATAGGCACCCTCCAACCCAATTGCATCCATGAATCACCCCTTTAAATCAGTATTTCTCAACCGCGGTCCTCAAGTACCCCCAACATGCCATGTTTTCATTATAGCTGAACCAGTGCACAGGTGAAATATTCAACTTATGGGTGAGAGCAGGTTAGTAACCATGGTTACAGATAAGCTGAACATTTCACCTGTGCACTTGTTCAGCTATTATGAAAACCTGGCCTGTTGGGGGTACTTGAGGATCGCGGTTAAGAAAGACTGCTTAAATTGTAGCTTTCCAGGACCAGCTGCTGAAGCCCACTGGGAAATCACCTGATATCCTGGTAGGCCAATCCAGCCTGGTGTAACACAGACAACTGTGAATTAACATGGTTGTTTATTATCACACACTTTCCATAGTGAATATAGACCTTGATGGCTAGTAACAGAATCTAATTGTCTACTACACTTCTAACAATGATTTATCCACTAGGATGCCCAAAACACACAATGAAAAAAAATAAGTGGTTAAATCTTTAAAGATTTAATTGCCTATAATCAAGAGAATTAAAGAGACAGTCTGCAATAGAATTGTTATTGTTTTAAAAGCTAGATAATTCCTTTATTACCCATTCCCCAGTTTTGCATAACTAACACAGTTATATTAATATACTTTTTACCTCTGTGATTACCTTGTATCTAAGCCTCTACTGACAGCCCCCTGATCACATGACTATTTATCTATTGACTTGCATTTAGTACACGTACATACACACTCATACACAAACACACATACACACTCATATATACACACATAAACACACATTCATACACATACATACACACATTCATACACATACACTGATATATACATACACACACATACACACTCATACATACACACTCATATATACACACATAAACACACATTCATACACATACATACACACATCCATACACATACACTGATATATACATACACACACATACACACTCATATATACACACATAAACACACACACATACATATATACACTCACACATACAAACTCATAAACACACATACATACACAATTATACATACACACTCATATATACACACATAAACACACATACATACACACTTATACATACATACACACATTCATACACATGCACTGATATATACATACACACATACACACTAATACATACACCCTTCCTTCTCCCAACCTTTATCATATACATTATGGACCAGATTACGAGTGGCGCGTTAACAGTTACACACGTGCTAAAAGGTGTTTATCACAGTTGTTTGAAAGTGTCAGTTTTACCACTCGTATTGCAAATTGAAAGTAAATGCGAGCGCAATCATTATTTACGCTATAGTTAACACGTCCTCAAAACACATAAAAACACAAAGTGCAGTTACACTTATAATAACACTATCTAATAAAAATTATTTAAAAAAAAATCAGTGAAGAACTGACAAAGGGTACAAATATAGCACTCTAAGAACGTATCAATATAACATGATAGAGAAAGGTGTGTTAAAAAGTAACTTTTATTAGATCAAATTAAAAACAGGAGATTGACATACAATTTAAAATCATAATTTGGGTCCACTACCAAAGGCCAGAAAATATTACTGCAAGCTTATAGAGACTAACACCCTGGTTAGGGTACTGAGAAGTCTCAAACTAAAAAATGACACAATTCTATTTGAATGTTGCTCGTATAGTGGTGATAATGGTACTTCTTTTAGGTCTCTGGGTCAAAGATACACATAAAATTATGTGGGTATTAGCTATACGGTGTATCACTTGCTATTGGTGATATTGGGTTAGGATATAATATGATCAAAAATAGGATGAGTCTTGTGATAAAATATACGTAGCTCTAAGAGGTTAACTATTCTCCTCTATGGTTGGGTTAGCTTATTTGCAAAACTCTAGCCTTGTAGTACCAAAATAGGTAGGCTATGAGTTGTGCTGAGTGCCATATTCTGTCATTGGAATAGATTTATGCCTTTAATATTCATCATATTTTATGATATGGTATTACTAAAAGTAAACTTTGGACTAGGTTATCTTTTGTTTGTGTTAAGTGTATCTGGCTTAATAGCCTCAGTTACCCTAGTACATGGATTTTTAACTGTATTCTCTTCTTATAGACAGAGTGTAATTTTCACTGTTGTGTTTCTATAATCATTGGAATAACCTGTGACTATGAATACATCTGACTAAGCAGGGAATCTTTTTGTTATGACTTAAATTGGAAGTGTTTTCCAATAACTTGTGATATCATTTAGATGAATATGTTAAGATTTCATATGAAACCTTGGCAGTGAGAGAAAATAATCTTTTCTAGTACCTTATGACACTCTTGAGAATATATTTGTTAACCGTGTAGCTTTGTAAAGAATGGAGAGTAAATTCCACTATTATGTCTTTTTAATTGTGATTTTTAATATTTTTTAGAAAGAACCCATAGCTATGTACCTGTGATAACAAAAATGAGAAGCCTAATAAGCTCCTCTTCTTTTACCTATTAATACCTTTGTTGATAATTCCACTTGGGTGCTTTATATTGCTACTCTGGGGAGTCAATGGGTGAAATCATAAGTTTTGATACCTTTAGATACCGCTGATAATACCACTGGTGAATGTCTAGGTTAGGATGAACATAACCTTTGTGCTAATATTCTCTAGTAAATATTGTTAATAAGAATAAAAAATGAGGTTGAGCCTAACCCTATGTTACCTTTAGATACCGCTAACAAATATCACTTCGGAGGGATATGGATCAGGATAAGCCTAAGCCTAGTACCTGTCTTACCCTTTAAAGTACCGCTTATCTGACTTCGCAGAATCGGCGTTAACTGGGAACTGCATATATGTATTACCTTGTGAATATCCCAAATGAGTGTCAGGATAAAGTTAAAGTTAAACCATAACCGTATGTTCCCAGTTATACCGCTAACAAATATCACTTAGGTAAGCCAGACCCTAAAACCTAAAATACCTTCTAAGTACCGCTTGTTTGTATCTAAATCGGATAACCTAACCTTAGTACCTATATTACCTATGTGAGTTGTAAAAAAGTATAGTAGTCCAGCTGACTAAACTGGATCAGCGTTTACTGATAGCCGCAAATGTGGCAAATATATTGTTTACAAAGTAACGTTATCATTTTAAATTAAGGTAGTGGATCAACAAATTAATTTAAAAGCAACAAAACAGGGAAGAACGGGGGACGCCACTGACGCGTTTCGCTGTGGTGGCTGTATCAAAGGGCAGTCTCACTCTGTCTTCGTGAGATTTAAATACCCTTCAATGTTAGCGGATTGGCTGCTGATGGAGGCCTTGGTTGTGTCAACCAATTTTATTGGTGGAGACAATGGATGTGTAAGGATGATGCATTCTGATTGGACCATTTTCCGTGGTCGCTTGTTTATATTTATCTTGTGAATAAGATTATCTACTTGTAATTCGCGTTGTTTATTAGTTCGATAAATTGCTCTATTCAGCCTTCCATAAAGTGATATTTGATATGTCATCCTTTTATTGTATATTTTATGTTAGATGTTCCTATCATTGTCCTTGGATTATGATTGGTTGAGATACCCGTCAATGTTTCCTTTACTCAGGTTCTGATTGGATGTTATTTGTGTCAGTCATGCTTGCACGTTATCAGGTCTAGCCCTTTTGTGAATCGTAAAGATGTGTGCGTAATTCATTTGCCGGTTAGGTCATTCATCGTCATGGCTTATCTGTTATTGGGTGCCGGATCTGTCAGTCATAGTGGTTTAGTTGCGAGGAAAGGGAGTGAGTAGTGATTTGTCAAAAATAACTGTCAATCTTCCGCATGTGCCAGACTTCCCAGACATACGTCATCTTCACTGTGTTTCTCCCATATCTGGTTCACGATACTCTACCATTGGATTTCAGACCTGTCCGTAATTGTAACATATAAGACCCACTATATATTGTTATTTTTACATCTTATTTGTTAGCCATGATTGATGAATAACTTCGCTTTTGTGGAACATTTTATTGATCCTATTTTAATCATGCTGTAAGTTTGTTCAGATGTAACACATGTGACTATGTTAAATCCTTCATTTTCCCAGTTAGTAAAACATTATTATTATGTTTTAACAACTAACATATAATTGGTAATCTCTTAAAAATGAAAAATGGATAATAAAAACCTTCATTTCATGTCCACATGTGTTGTTTGTATTATTTTTGAATGATTTATATGTATGAGTGATAGTATATAAGAGAATTGTGGATTTGAGATGATGCTAAAGAGTGCTATGTTGTTAGAAGAGTGTTTGAATAGTATAAGTGAAAATAAGGTGAGTAGAATTGAAATAAAATTCAAATTGATAATTAAAGTGATAAAAAGTGTGCGGTCCCAAAGAATATAGTGTTAGTGAATGATGTCCTTGTATAGACTCGATAATAGTCCCTAAGAGAGACGATATTCAATAAATATCTTATGTGCTTGAGTGTAATGGTGATTAGTGAAAATTATGATTTAAGAATAAAAGAATGTTTGATAAATAATATATAAAAAGTGCTGTTAAGTTAGTGATACTAATATACATTGTTAAAATAATGTATCAGCGTGAAATTTACATATATAGTGATGGTGTGTATATCATTCCATAAGGTGTATAATAATATTTACATATAAAATCATAAAAATCTACATTGGACAATATCTGTGATAGCTGTAATTTGCATTCTGAGATGAATACCATTTTGATCTATTAGTTGTGATTGGATATATAGTGGTGTAGTTTAATCCAATGAGATGTTAACTAAGGATGGCATTTTATAGTTTGCATATCTTCTATGCATGTCACTTATTTAGGCAAAAATACATAGTAATTATTATTCTCATTAAGACCATGTGGATTAACAGAATTAATTAAATAGATCCATTTACATTCTGCCTGTAGTAATGCATCTTCTAAGTCTCCATCTCTGATGCCTAATGATATTTTTTCTAGGCCAAAGAAAGATAGAAAATCAGTATTCGAATCATGTTTATGTAGAAAATGTTTGGCTATCTGTGTAATCTTTTTACCTTTTTTCAGGTCTGATTCAGCATTTCTTATGTTACACATATGTTCGCCCACCCTCTTTTTGAGCAGGCGCCTGCTTATATACAACAATGTATATTAGTATCACTAACTTAACAGCACTTTTTATATATTATTTATCAAACATTCTTTTATTCTTAAATCATAATTTTCACTAATCACCATTACACTCAATCACATAAGATATTTATTGAATATCGTCTCTCTTAGGGACTATTATCGAGTCTATACAAGGACATCATTCACTAACACTATATTCTTTGGGACCGCACACTTTTTATCACTTTAATTATCAATTTGAATTTTATTTCAATTCTACTCACCTTATTTTCACTTATACTATTCAAACACTCTTCTAACAACATAGCACTCTTTAGCATCATCTCACATCCACAATTCTCTTATATACTATCACTCATACATATAAATCATTCAAAAATAATACAAACAACACATGTGGACATGAAATGAAGGTTTTTATTATCCATTTTTCATTTTTAAGAGATTACCAATTATATGTTAGTTGTTAAAACATAATAATGTTTTACTAACTGGGAAAATGAAGGATTTAACATAGTCACATGTGTTACATCTGAACAAACTTACAGCATGATTAAAATAGGATCAATAAAATGTTCCACAAAAGCGAAGTTATTCATCAATCATGGCTAACAAATAAGATGTAAAAATAACAATATATAGTGGGTCTTATATGTTACAATTACGGACAGGTCTGAAATCCAATGGCAGAGTATCGTGAACCAGATATGGGAGAAACACAGTGAAGATGATGTATGTCTGGGAAGTCTGACACATGCGGAAGATTGACAGTTATTTTTGACAAATCACTACTCACTCCCTTTCCTCGCAATTAAACCACTATGACTGACAGATCTGGTACCCAATAACAGATAAGCCATGACGATGAATGACCTAACTGGCAAATGAATTATGCACACATCTTTAAGATTCACAAAAGGGCTAGACCTGATAACGTGCAAGCATGACTGACACAAATAACATCCAATCAGAACCTGAGTAAAGGAAACATTGACGGGTATCTCAACCAATCATAATCCAAGGACAATGATAGGAACGTCTAACATAAAATATACAATAAAAGGATGACATATCAAATAGCACTTTATGGAAGGCTGAATAGAGCAATTTATCGAACTAATAAACAACGTGAATTACAAGTAGATAATCTTATTCACAAGATAAATATAAACAAGCGACCACGGAAAATGGTCCAATCAGAATGCATCATCCTTACACACCCATTGTCTCCACCAATAAAATTGGTTGACACAACCAAGGCCTCCATCAGCAGCCAATCTGCTAACATTGAAGGGTATTTAAATCTCACGAAGACAGAGTGAGACTGCCCTTTGATACAGCCACCACGGCGAAACGCGTCAGTGGCGTCCCCCCGTTCTTCCCTGTTTTGTTGCTTTTAAATTAGTTTGTTGATCCACTACTTTAATTTAAAATGATAACGTTACTTTGTGAACAAAATATTTGCCACATTTGCGGCTTTCGGTAAACGCTGATCCAGTTTAGTCAGCTGGACTACTATACTTTTTGATAACTCACATAGGTAATATAGGTACTAAGGTTAGGTTATCCGATTTAGATACAAACAAGCGGTACTTAGAAGGTATTTTAGGTTTTAGGGTCTTGCTTACCTAAGTGATATTTTTTATCGGTATAACTGGTAACATACGATTATGGTTTAACTTTAACTTTATCCTGACACTCATTTGGGGTATTCACAAGGTAATACATATATGCAGTTCCCAGTTAACGCAGATTCTGCAAAGTCAGATAAGCGGTACTTTAAAGGGTAAGACAGGTACTAGGCTTAGGCTTATCCTGATCCATATCCCTCCGAAGTGATATTTGTTAGCGGTATCTAAAGGTAACATAGGGTTAGGCTCAACCTCATTTTTTACTCTTATTAACGATATTTACTAGAGAATATTAGCACAAAGGTTATGTTCATCCTAACCTAGACATTCACCAGTGGTATTATCAGCGGTATCTAAAGGTATCAAAACTTATGATTTCATCCATTGACTCCCCAGAGTAGCAATATAAAGCACCCAAGTGGAATTATCAACAAAGGTATTAATAGGTAAAAGAAGAGGAGCTTATTAGGCTTCTCATTTTTGTTATCACAGGTACATAGCTATGGGTTCTTTCTAAAAATATTAAAAATCACAATTAAAAAGACATAATAGAGGAATTTACTCTCCATTCTTTACAAAGGTACACGGTTACCAAATATATTCTCAAGAGTGTCATAAGGTACTAGAAAAGATTATTTTCTCTCACTGCCAAGGTTTCATATGAAATCTTAACATATTCATCTAAATGATATCACAAGTTATTGGCAAACACTTCCAATTTAAGTCATAACAAAAAGATTCCCTGCTTAGTCAGATGTATTCATAGTCACAGGTTATTCCAATGATTATAGAAACACAACAGTGAAAATTACACTCTGTCTATAAGAAGGGAATACAGTTAAAAATCCATGTACTAGGGTAACTGAGGCTATTAAGCCAGATACACTTAACACGACAAAAGATAACCTAGTCCAAAGTTTACTTTTAGTAATACCATATCATAAAATATGATGAATATTAAAGGCATAAATCTATTCCAATGACAGAATATGGCACTCAGCACAACTCAGAGCCTACCTATTTTGGTACTACAAGGCTAGAGTTTTGCAAATAAGCTAACCCAACCATAGAGGAGAATAGTTAACCTCTTAGAGCTACGTATATTTGATCACAAGACTCATCCTATTTTTGATCATATTATATCCTAACCCAATATCACCAATAGCAAGTGATACACTGTATAGCTAATACCCACACAATTTTATATGTATCTTTGACCCAGAGACCTAAAAGAAGTACCATTATCACCACTATATGAGCAACATTCAAATAGAATTGTGTCATTTTTTAGTTTGAGACTTCTCAGTACCCTAACCAGGGTGTTAGTCTCTATAAGCTAGCAGTAATATTGTCTGGCCTTTGGTAGTGGACCCAAATTATGATTTTAAATTGTATGTCAATCCCCTGTTTTTAATTTGATCTAATAAAAGTTACTTTTTAACACACCTTTCTCTATCATGTTATATTGATACGTTCTTAGAGTGCTATATTTGTACCCTTTGTCAGTTCTTCACTGATTTCCTGTAAAATTTGCTAGTAGGTACAAGCACCAACCCCTATCAGACTATAAACTGTACACTAGAGTATACTAATATTAGGTGTACTCACCATTGTGGTAATTTATAAGGGGAACGTTCAATATATATCATTTATTTGAGTAGTGCCATTGTTTCCTCTCTTTTCAAAGATATGAGGTCTCAGGTGTTAGGATAAAAAAGGCATGCAATGGGCTTTAACGTAGAGATACATACATATACATGTCTAAATATGTAATGTGTGTGTATCAAGGCAGACGGTATCAGTAACGGAAGCTTTTGGAGGAGGTGTCTGGAGGCACATTCACAATTGAAAAGAATCAAGGGGAGACAAACACACTAGGGAAAAACACCAAACAATTGGAACTAACAGGTGTACCTAGGAGGTGTGGCACCGCAATAGTGGGACTCCCTCAGAACCTCAAGTATAAACCGCTACGGCGGATTCTTTGAAGTACAGAAGCGTTATCAACATGGCATCTAAGATTGTAATTATCTAATTGTGGGACTGCTATGGAAAATTTAATACACAGCAATGATCGCCTGAACACAGCAATTCAGTGAATTTGCTTCTGTAAAGGGTGGTAGCTGTTTCGAATTACATACCCAGACATACTCTGACCATCCACTATATATATCAACAGTTTGGCATTGGTATATTCAACTACGGGACATAATTCCTCTATATTAGTGCTGGCAATTGTTACCATTTTCCTGTGACATTAACAGAATTTTTGAACTTTAATTTATCCTATTGCACATACATTATTGTTTTGAGAGTTCTCTAACATGATTATTAATATATAATTTTTTGGTATTCATAGTGCACTATCATAGGAGTTGAATGACTTGAGTTACTGTCTTATATTTAATGCCTTGAGGTTGCTCCAATAAATGCTTTATAAATGCTCCCATTCTTGCGATGCATTATGCATTGTTGTTTTTTTACTGCACATTGTTATGTTGAGGTCCCTTAGACCCAGGAAAATATATCCATATATTTTGTGGGATTAGTTAGTGCTGGACAGGATTTGCTAATATGTCTTTTGTTGTTTATTTAACTTAATGCCTTTTCTCCTGCACCAATGGCCTGTGAATACTTTTAATGCAGGTCATTGTTACTAGCCCTCTTATAGGAAATACTGGAAGTTGCTGACAACACTTTTGTATAAATATATATATATATGTGTGTGTACTCCTATCTATATACCTGTACTCCTATCTATATACCTGTACTCATATCTATATATGTGTACTCATACCTGTAGCTAGTTGGCGAGTGAAAACTGTTTACTTTAAACTTGTAATACGAACGCTACCCGATGAGTGCAAAAAGCTTACTTCTAGCGGAGTTAGTGATAGAGCGGGAGCGCTAAATACTGCTCCACTTCTAATCTGGCCCTATATCTTTCACTCTGCCTAATTTTTTTTCTTTATTAACCCTTTGTTTCAAATTTATTATACCATAACTACACAGAAGTACCTTGTATTCTGCACATACTTTTATACAGAGCTTGTAGGATTAAAGTGATGGTAAACTTTCCCCTTTTTGTTTTTGGGCCTGTAATAATGCGAGTCTCGTCGAAAGCAGGGAGATGAGTTACAACAACCTGCTTAATTCCAAGAGCTATCAGGCTATAGCACGACAGTGAGAGCTGCACTATTTAACCACTTCAATTGAAAACGACAGTCAACATACAGGGCACATTAGCTGTTGTCAAGGGGTTAATTCACGTCCATTAATGTATTTCTATAGCATTTAATGTGTATTTGAATGCACAATTAGTACTTCATACCAGATTTTTAAAGTTGTTAAAAGTGTAAATGGTATTTATTATTGCAACTGAAGTGATCAATGACTTGTAATATAAACAGAATGAGCGTACTGTTATTGCATCCTATTGAAATTATCAGGTATGTTAAAATGCTTCAGTTAAATATTTAAACCAACAACTTATAAAACTCCAAGCATTATTGTTTACATGAGGCTGAGTGCAAAATAACATTTAACACGTTATCAGTTGTGCTTATATTGTCTTGGCCATAGTTATCCAGGGTTAACAGTACAGACCTTGCATGCACCTGTTTTGCTATTGTTTGTTTATAGAAACATAAAATTTGATGGTAGATAAGATAAGAAACAAAAAAAGTCCATCAAGTCTACCCATATTACATGTTACTTTTTTGTAAGGATAGCCTTATGCATGTCTCAGGCATTTTTTAATTCCTTTATGGTCCCTGTATTTGCCACCTCAATTGGAAGTTTGTTCCATGAATCCACCACCCTTTCTGTAAAAAAAAATACTTCATCGCATTTCTCCTGAATCTGCTACCCTCTAACTTTAGCTACTACTTTATTAAGCCCCTTCATTTATTTGAAGGTTCTATCATGTCACCTCTTTCCCTTCTATCCTCTAAATTATACATATTTAGGTCATAGAGTCTGTCTTTGTACATTTTATATTTTAGACCATGTACCATTTTAGTAGCCCTCTTTTGGACAGCTTCTAATTTATTTATATATATAAGATATGGTCTCCATAACTGGCCTAACTAATGATCTGTAAAGTGTCATAAGAACCTTACTATTTCTGCTACTAATACCTCTCCCAATGTAACCAAGTATTTGACTGGCTGCACTGTTGCATTGTGTACCAAATTTTAAATAATCTGAAATAATAATTCCCAAGTCCCTTTCTTCTTTAGTTATGGTCATTTGTGAATGTGTTATTTTTTATACACCAGGGATGGGCACTCTGCACTCCTTTTTGCAGCCCCTTTGATATTGCAGAATGTGTGTCATAGTTTTTGTGGTGTGGCCCCAAGAAAAAGTGGAAATAAAAATGTATGTTTTTGTGATTATTTTTTTTTTTGGGTACACAAGGTGACAACTAAAAAAAACCCCTCTGGAGTGGAGATCAGCAGATGTGACCTGCAACTGTGGACATATTTAGGAAATATTTTATTTCTGTGTTTAATAGCCATAATTTTATATACGACCCTTAAGGATTCAAAAATATTGGTCTGCGGCCCCATGTGTTAGGAAGTTAGCCGTCTTTGCTTTATACTGTTTTTAATATATTATTATTATTTGATCAAGAGTAAACTTATATCTTATTATACATGACCTGGAAGTTTTATGTCCACAATTGAAAGTGGGGAATATTTTACTGCAATGTAATTGAAGTGTTAGTGTTGCAGACTAACCATTCATTGAGTTGTATCTATAATGTTTTGAAAGCATTTTCATCTGTGGGATAATGAACCATTTGGTGGCCTCTTTTTTTTTATTTATTTTTTTATCCTTTTTCTTTTAGAATATTTCACACTTGACCACAATATCAATAGATGCTGTCCTACTATTTGTTAACTCAACTGTGAATATTCCAGGATTTGATGTTTTAAGCAATGTTTTTTTTTTTTGATTGAACTAAGTTTTATCTTAGGGACTGGTAACTGTATTTTGGAGTCTTTTATCATCATAGTTTATAATGTGGTTTTTTTAATAGCATTATTTATTGTAGCCTCTGTATTTACCTCTTTTTATGTCACTATTTGCCCTCACTTCCTTCTATCTCTATAGTTACAGTATATTACTCGAATCTTTTCTAATCTCAAGCACTTCTGGACCTTCCTTACGGGTACCTCACTCCAAAAATAGGGTCTATTTCAGACTAAAGGTTAGGAAACATCAATTAATTCCCAAGTCACATTGTACATATATTTTCAGTGATTAACTCTAGGTTCATAGTTTTTGCCAGATCTAGAAAACTTTATATTTTCTCAAAAGGCGAAAACTCTAATTGGCTACTAACTTTTACAGTGACCAGATCCATAGTATCTGAAGATGGCCAAATGTATAATGTTTCATGTGCATGGGAGGGCTGGTGATATCACCACAAATGTGAATGGCAGCATAACAGATGGGGCAGGACCAGGAAGTGACTGGCAGTAAAGGGAAGGGAAGTTGGCAAAACCCCTCAAATGTATCTCCCATACTACCCACAGACCTGCGCTTTCAAATGGTTGTGGTCTTGGAAAGCCTCATACCCCCAAACATTTTTTATGTTTGAATAATTTTTATTAATTTTCAGAAATAAATCATAACAACAAGAAACATACCTTTCTCTCCTTTTACCTCAGTTGCTGGAAGACTCGGAGATAAAGTTTACAATAGCATATGATTAACCTTCCTGCAATTCAACTTACAGTCTTAATAATGAACTATGGTATCACAATTTACAAGAATGGAGTCTTGCAGTTCCCGATCATGCATGGTATAAGTTCCATGGTCTTACATTCTTTCCAGAATTCTTCCTTTTGATTATAGAGAGAATTGTTCTTTTAGAATATCTGGACTTGTATTTATCTTATCTAAACATTTAACAGGAAAACATCATAAAGTAAATAATATCTACTCCACTCTAGGTGGTCATAACTAAATAGGATATCGCTGAGAGAAGGTGAGCTAAAGAGAACTAGATTAAAGGGAGGTGGGGAGGGGGGGGGATATGATGTGACGACATATCTCCTCTTTTTTTGTCTGTATGATTCATCTATCAGTCTGTGTTATATGTATTTTAAGGAGTAAAGTCGGTTGTGATCATATAAACCACCTTGAGTAACATTTTCTTGAGTGCTCACATCATTAGGGCTCACTTATTTATCCAGTAGTACCATACCGCTTGGACCGTGTCTCTGTTGTCTAGGGTATTTGATGCCATCTCATACATAGTATATGTATGATTAATTTTATTATATATTTCCGTCCAGGTGGGGCTCCCTGTTTTCCAGTACCTAGCTATACACGTCCTTGTGATTGTGCATAGGATTCTGATAAATGTGTTGATGTGCTTATTATATATGTTTATATGTTCGTGTAGGAGGGCCTGTTGTATTGTGAGCTCGATATTTTCGTCTAGGATTTGACTAAGGAAGGTAGATAGATGTCTCCAAATTCCTCTGATTTCTCTGCAATCCCACCACATATGTCTATATGTTCCTACTTCCCCACATCCTCTGTAGCAATAGATACTTCCTTGTGCGTGCATGTGAGCAGTTCTCGTGGGTGTTAAGTACCAGCGGTAAATGGTTTTAGTAACATTTTCTTTAAGGTCTACACTTATAAGTCCCTTCTCTGCGTTCTGAAATATTGTTTCCCAATCCTTAGTGTCTTTACAAATATGTAGTTCCTTTTCCCACGCCACCATAGTTGATGTTTTTGTGTTGTTCTGTGTAGCTTGTATGGCTATGTATAGGATGGAGATAGCATGTTTATCGCGGTCTGCTGATTTACAGAAGAGTTCTATTGTGGTGGTGTTGCTTTCTCTCGGGTTTTTCATATATGTTTGCATAGCTGATTGTATTTGTAAATAAAGATACCAGTGCAATTTCAGTGGGTGTATTACAGTCTGAAGGTGATTAAATGGCATCACATTTCCACCCTCTAAATAATCCGCTACTCTGTATAAGCCCTTATTTTCCCATTTTTTAATTTGAGTTCTGAGTTCATTAGGCAGTATGAATCTTAGTGGCATGTATAGGGAGTGTTGTGGGAGTAATTTGTATTTAATTCTCGCACGTTTCCAGGTAGTCACTATGAGATGTTCAGTGTAAGGTCTTAGTGTCTCTTTAGTGGTTTGTGTTTTCTCTGGGTCCCAGATAATTGTATCACTTTCACTCCACCCACCTAGATTCGCTTCCAAATTAGGCCATACAATCTCTTTAGATCTCTTCAGTAATAAGACGTCTTGCGCTAATCTAGCAGCGTTATAGTAATCTATTAAATTAGGGGCCCCAATACCTCCCAGTTTTTTGTGTCTATTTAAAATTGATTTTGCTATCCTAGTCGTTTTGTTACCTCTAATGAATATTTGAATCTCCTTTTGTAATAGTTCTAGGTCTGTTTTCACTATTTTGATGGGTAGGGTCCTAAATAAATACAATATCCTCGGTAGAGCATTCATTTTAACCGCCGCTACTCTTCCCAACCACGAGAAATTAAAACCCTTCCATTTCAATAGATCTTTTTTAATTTGTTTAAATAATGGGATGTAATTTACTTTGTAAAGCTGTGTGGGACAGTTAGTGAGGTGGATTCCTAGGTATTTGAGAGAATGGTTCATCCATCTAAAGTTAAAATTGGACTCTATCAGAGTCTGAGTCTGTCTGGGGATCGCTATGGGGAGGGCTTCACATTTTTCTGCATTGATTTTGAAACCTGAAATAGCGGCAAAGGTCGCTAGGGTTTGGTATAAGTTAGGCAGCGATATCAGTGGATTTGTTAAAGTCAAGAGTATATCGTCCGCAAAAAGGGACAGCTTATATTCCATTTTATTGATCTTAACTCCCGTAATATCCACCTGCGAGCGTATTTTGGCTGCTAATGGCTCTATGCACAGGGCAAAGAGCAACGGGGACAGGGGACACCCCTGTCTAGTCCCATTACGAATTGGGAAGGATTTAGATTTATAACCCGCCGATGATACTTGCGCTCCTGGGGAGGAATAAATGGCTTTCAGTGCTTTAATGAGTGTTCCCTGAAACCCCATCTTGTGTAATATTAGGAACATATAGTCCCAATCAATTCGGTCAAACGCCTTCTCCGCATCCAACGATAGGAGCAGAGAAGGCGTCCGTGTCTCTCTCATGGTGTGAATTAAGTTAGTGACTCTACGTATATTGTCTGGTGCTTCTCTACCTTTAATAAAACCCACTTGGTCTGGATGGATCAAGTGGGGTAGGATATGTTTAAGTCTGTTAGCTATTATCTTTGTAAAAATTTTTAGGTCTTGATTGATGAGGGATATTGGGCGATAGCTTTGACATTTTTTGTGATCCTTTCCAGGCTTGGGAATTACTACGATTTTAGCAGCTAACAGGTCAGGAGGAATATCCCCTCCCTCCATGATATAGTTACAGAATTTAATGAGGTGTGGGATCAATGCTGATTTAAAGAGCTTATAATACTCTCCCGGAAAACCATCCGGGCCTGCAGCTTTTCCTGGTTTAAGATCTTTAATTGCCCCTATCACTTCTATAGTGGATATGGGTGCATTCAATATATCTCTTTGTTCGTTAGATATGGTTTGTAATAAATTGTGGGTGAAAAACTCTGAGATGAGTTTCTCTGTCTCCTTGTTATGTAGGACCTTTCTCCCGTCATATAATTCACCATAAAATGTCGCAAAAGTATCTACTATTTCCTGTGGGTGTGAGGTTAATTTGTTGTTTGGTGTCTCAATGTGGGCGATCGTTGAAGCTCTATTTCGTTCTCTAATTTTGTATGCCATATACCTATCAGGTTTGTTTGAAAATATAAAATATTGTGCCTGAAGTTTCTGGATGGATCTATTGGCTTGGGTTTGAAGGAGTGTGGCTAACGCTGTTTTTTTAGATTGGAGAATTTGTTGAATTGCCTTTGTTTTAGTGAGCCTGTGTTGTCTTTCTAAATCCTCAATCTCTGTGTGCAGCTGTTTCAGGTTTTGTCTGTACTTCCTGATCTTCAGTGTTTTTTCTTTAATTAGTATCCCTCTTAAAACTGCCTTATGAGCTGCCCAGACAATTCCAGGATTAGAAACCGTGTCTGTGTTTATGTTCCAGTATTCTGCTAATAATTTGAGTGTGCTGTCATATGTCTGGGGGTCACTAACATAAGTTTTGTCAAAGGTCCATGTTTTACTTCTATTCGGATCGCTCAATCCCTTCACCTGTAAGGTAATGATCGAGTGATCAGACCATACGCATGCATGAATCTGAGAGTTGCTTAATAAAGGCTGCAAAACCTGGCTGACCCAAATGTAGTCCAACCTAATATAGGATTTATGTGCTGCTGAGTAGAAGGTAGGATCGTTGGTTAAGCCATAAAGAGTGGTCCAGGTCTCTATAAGGGAGTGAGGCAAAAGACTGTCCTTAATTGATTTAACAATACGGTTATGT
Organism: Bombina bombina; assembly: GCF_027579735.1. Taxonomy (NCBI): domain Eukaryota; kingdom Metazoa; phylum Chordata; class Amphibia; order Anura; family Bombinatoridae; genus Bombina; species Bombina bombina. The sequence goes on along the minus strand of NC_069504.1, from coordinate 163,227,959 downwards.
CTAGCCTGTTTATGAGATAGGGGTCTAACATCTGTTGGATTAATGGGTCTCATAGTGATATTGAAATCCCCTGCTAAAAATATTTTGGTATGGGACCATTGTGTGAGTAAATGTGAAATGTGTTGAAAGAAGCTGTGTTGATTTTCATTCGGTGCATAGATATTGCAGAGTGTGATTTCCAAGTCTGAAATTCGCCCTTTAACTATGAGATATCTCCCTTCATTATCTGCAATTATATCATCTTGTATAAAGTTCAGTGAGGAGTGTATAAGTATGGATGTACCTCTTTTTTTAGAAGTTGTAGTTGAGTGATAATGGGTGGTGAAATATTTTGCCCAATATTTCGGGATTTTTTCTTTAAGGAAATGGGTCTCCTGTAGGAATAGGATGTTAGCGTGTAATGAGGTGTATTGTGACATTGCCATTTTTCTTTTTACGTCTGTGTTTAAGCCCCTCACATTGTGGGACAGTATCTTTATGTTAGGGGTCATTTTGTTATATTTAGGTGTGTGTGCTGCAGGATTATGTGTATTACCTGGTGACCTCTGTTCCGGTACAATATTCTTAGAGTGTGTGAGCAGTCAGAGTTATGCTTGGTGGTCTGTGTCATGTCGTCATTGGGAATGGGGAGGGAACTGAAAAGAAAACATAATGTCAATAACATAAATAACAATAATCTGAAATCCTCGGTATGAGGTTTTTTCAGGAATAACTTACAACATATTATTAGCATGAACCTGTGAACAAGAAAATACTGTACATAGGGGGGGTATATCCCCACAACATCTTATAACCATTATTTTTATCTCGCATCATGAAGTCCCTAGGAGCAGGTAACATTGAAAAGGTGTTTACATTAAATTGGAGGTTAGAAAGTCTTCGCCTCCAGACAGTCTGAGGACAATCTGGATTACTCCCATCCTCTACTTTTCATCTACTCCCAGTTATCATTCATGCAACGAGGTTTATGAAAGATAAAAAATAAATAGCTGCAGTCCTACTTTGTTTGTAGTTTAGATTAGGAGACTTTCCCCTTTGTTTCTTTTATCTTTTGTTTCTTATGATTGATTGCCTGCCACTTTGAAGGATCTGGGCGTCTGTCTGTGTCTTTGTTCTTCGCCGGGGTTGATATTGTGTTTGAGATGGTAGGAGTTTCTAGATCCAATATACTACATATCTCTGGTATGTCTTCTGGTTCTTTGAGTGTGATAGTCTTAGAGTCTTTCATGATATGTAGGGCAAATGGAAAACCCCATCTATATAAGATCTGGTGTTTTCTAAGTAGGCTTGTAAGAGGACGTAGGGCTCCTCTCCTCTGTAGAGTTTTGACGCTAAGGTCCTGATAAAATTGGATTACATTGCCTTGATATTTATATGTTGGGTTCTTTCTTGCTGCTTGCAGGATTTTTTCTTTATCCGGAAAGAATGTTAATTTGGTGATAATGTCTCTTGGAGGTAGACCTGGTTTGGGTTTTGGTTTTAGCGCTCTATGTGCTCTTTCTATGTGAAAAGTGTAATCAGCTGGAGAATTTGTAATCTGGGTGAATAGCTGAGTAAGGTAGGCTAGTATCTCTGATTGAGTCACTTCTTCTGGAACTCCTTTGAGACGGATATTATTCCTCCTACTTCTATTCTCCAAATCCTCCATTTTGTCTTGGAGTTCTTCCAGTGTCTGTTGTTGTGTAGAGATAGTTTGAGACATTTCATCCATTTGGTCCACCATGGAATCTTTTTGATCTTCCAGTGTCTCTATCCTATTACCCATCTCCATTAGGTCTGATTTAATTTCAGATAGACTACTGGTTACTGAGGTGTGTATAGAGTCAATTTTTTCCCACAATTTTTCGAAATTATCTGCAATGTCTTTTTTGGACACCAGGTTTCTGAGGTCGGCTTTTGTTAATGGACTTTTGTCTTGGTGTTGTTGTTGCAAATCAGTGTCAGATTCTTCGTCCATTTCTGTTTCCAGAGTGGATTTGGTTGTTGAAGCAGGCTTAAAGAATTGAGACACAGCTGCAGATTTTATTGTTTTATCCCCTTTAGTGGATCTTTTGGAAGTCATCTTAGTGGTGGTCAGGATTAGATAAGTCAAGTAAGAAGGTTATGAAGTTATGAAAAGTTCAGGCCTCCTTTATTGGTTACAGAGGCTTATGCTTGCTGAGCAATGAGCTGTGGGGTATTTAATCTAATAATGGATCTGGTCTAGTCCTTATTTTTCTTTAAAAGTTGTAGACCGGCAGACAATCTATATAAAGTGAAACTTGAGGTATATTTTGTTATTGCAGCATATAGGAAGTTACATCGATGTTGTTTTCATTATGACAGCTAGAGATTGATTCCCCCTGTACAGATTAGGGTGTTTTTCACATTCTGATCGAGGAAATTATTGACCTATCAATTCCCCAATATTGCTTATCAAGTGATTTTCAGGGAGTGCGGGTATTTAGTGGTTTCCCTCTCCCCAGGGAATTTATCCTCACAGGATGATCACGGAAAAGGGTAAAGGGGGTATGACCTGCCACCACACAGGGCTTCCACTCTTTTCCTCAGTTTATCTTCTAGGTGTATATTCTGTCTCTGTGTTTGATAATGAAATATTCCTTCCTGACTTTTATGCACTGCCTCAAGTCTTCGTCCTTGTTAGGTTTATATCTTATATCAGATTAGTAGAATCCAGCAGAGTAGCTTAACTCAAACAAATTCCACAGCAGAGATTTATGAATCCTTCATGCTTTATTGTTGCAAAACAAGAATTATGAGGTTCCAGAAGTGGTAATTGCCAGGTAAAAAGAATTTGCCTCTACAAAGCTATTAGCAGAGTTCTAGCAAACTTACACATTGAAAGTGAAACTAATTTACCCCAAACATTTTTTAAAGGGACATGAAACCCAATGATAAACAACGCCTGACCTGCTGGCCATTGCCCTGCAATGCCTGACCTGCTGGCCATTGCCAGGCACTTATAGGCACTTCTTATTATTTTGATTTATTAACTATTAATTTTTAGTTACGTTACATAGCCCCTTTTACCTACCATGTCTCTACCAGTATATACAATATATAATATATATTTTCTTTTTCCCATTTCTGTTACTGCTGTAGTTTTCATTATGTCTCTGCCTCCATTTTTTGGTATCATTTAGAACATTCATTTAATACATAGGATGCTTGTATATCAATGTGCATTATTTTGTATTCTGCCAAATTACTATGATTATATTTCTCAAGCAATGTTGCTTTTTTACTTTGACTCTGTCTAGAGTGTGTTTTTAACATGTTTTGGCAGCAGTGAAGGGTTAATCAATTACTGCCTTGTGCATAAATTGGCTGCCCCTTACCTGCTCCTGTAATCTATGATCAAGTGCCACTAGGGGGCATCAAACGCATATTACTTTGCAATGCCTGACCTGTTGGCCTCCAGGGGTAGGCACAGACAAAGGCTGTGGCAGACATTTTCCAAAGTACAGACCTTAGTGAAGGACACCAAGGTACATTTGAAATTAAAAACATTATTTTATAGTGCTTGGTGTTATTATACTGATGCAGATACCACTGATCCTATAACCATCCCTCCTCTGACTATAACCATAAGCCAGTTTCACTACTGTGTCATTATATAGTGCTGGGTGTTATTATACTGATGCAGATACCACTGATCCTATAACCAGCCCTCCTCTGACTATACCCATGTGTCAGTGTCACTACTGTGTCATTATATAGTGCTGGGTGTTATTATACTGATGCAGATACCACTGATCCTATAACCAGCCCTCCTCTGACTATACCCATGTGTCAGTGTCACTACTGTGTCATTATATAGTGCTGGGTGTTATTATACTGATGTAGATACCACTGACCCTATAACCAGCCCTCCTCTGGCTATACCCATGAGCCAGTGCCACTACTGTGTCATTATATAGTGCTGGGTGTTATTATACTGATGCAGATACCACTGATCCTATAACCAGCCCTCCTCTGGCTATACCCATAAGCCAGTGTCACTACTGTGTCATTATATAGTGCTGGGTGTTATTATACTGATGCAGATACCATTGATCCTATAACCAGCCCTCCTCTGGCTATACCCATAAGCCAGTGTCACTAATGTGTCATTATATAGCACTGGGTGTTATTATACAGATGCAGATACCACTGATCCTATAACCAGCCCTCCTCTGACTATACCCATGAGCCAGTGTCACTACTGTGTCATCATATAGTGCTGGGTGTTATTATACTGATACAGATACCACTGATCCTATAACCAGCCCTCCTCTGACTATACCCATGAGCCAGTGTCACTACTGTGTCATTATATAGTGCTGGGTGTTATTATACTGATGCAGATACCACTGATCCTATAACCAGCCCTCCTCTGGCTATACCCATAAGCCAGTGTCACTAATGTGTTATTATACTGATGCAGATACCACTGATCCTATAACCAGCCCTCCTCTGACTATACCCATGAGCCAGTGTCACTACTGTGTCATCATATAGTGCTGGGTGTTATTATACTGATACAGATACCACTGATCCTATAACCAGCCCTCCTCTTACTATACCCATGAGCTAGTGTCACTACTGTGTCATTATATAGTGTTGGGTGTTATTATACTGATGCAGGTACCACTGATCCTATATGGATGTGTCATTGTCACTACTGTGTCAGAGCTGGGTGTTGTTATACAGATGCAGATACACATCCAGTATTTCACTCAGGCTTTATTTATTCAATAACTTATCACTCAATATCTCTAGCAGTCTCTTGACAAGCCACTTACTTTATTCACACTACATATTATTTTTTCTTCCTATTATTAAATCAGAAAGAAAAGATATACTAAGGCTGTGGTGGACACTGCAAAGGCTAGTCACGGACACTAGTGTCCGTGTATGGACACCTTGGCTATCCCTGGCCTTTATTCTGCAACACCTGACCTACTGCACATTACTCTGCAATGCTTGACCTGCTGCCCATTACTCTACAGCACCTGACCTGCTGGCCCATTACTCTGCAATGTCTGACCTGCTGACAATTACTCTGCTACTCCTGACCTTCTGCCTTTTACTCTGCAACTCCTGACCTACTGCACATTACTCTGCAATGCCTGACCTGCTGCCCATTACTGTGCAATCTTAACCTGCTGGCAATTACTCTCCAACACCTGACCTGCTGGCCATTACTCTGCAATGCCAAACCTGCTCCCTTTAAATGCCAGTAAATGACAATTTTTAAAATACATAGTACATGTGTACAATAGGTACACATTATTATATTTAGGGCATTTTATTTTTTTTACCCATCCCTCAAAAAATTGCTCTACTATACCTGTACCTCACCTAATGTCAATTAATTTGCAATAACTACATTTCTGGGCATTACCCTGCTATAACTTGACCTGCCTTACCTATACTTGACCCTCCTACGTGTACTTGATTGATTGACTGTTACTCTGCAATACCTGTACTGGTTATTCCTTTGCTATACCCGTATTTGACCTGCTGGTCAGTCATTTGCAATACTTGTTTGGCCATTAGGCTACAATTCTTTTGTGTATTTCTATACATGACCTCTCACCACTTCACTACAATACCACCAGATGTTTTGAAAACCTCATGATTTCAGGACATCATGTTTTTTCCCCTCTCTTCTGCATATCCTGTATTTTCATGCTTGCTATTTATAACTTTTTTTAACACAGATCAAAAACCTGTCTAAAAGTCAAACTTTTGAGATGACTGATTCTTTTTACCTACATCTGATAAACCAGATACAAGGGGCACTAGAGTCTTCCCACTACAGTGATCTTAATGGGCCCTTGGGTCAGTTAAAGGTTACTTTGCATTATATTCAAACAGGAGTTTTAAATACATTTAATAAGACAGACAGGTAATGTTTGGAATCAAAATAATCCTTTATGATATGATTGATTAGAAGTGTTATTGTATATACCTAAATAAAATTATAATGTATCTCTCTCTCTCTCTCTCTCTCTCTCTCTCTCTCCAGGGTCATGGGATGTGTACCCGGTCCGGTATGAGAGTGCAGTTCCCTTCCGTGTTTTGTATAAGTCTAGGGTGGTTACATATTCCTGTGCACCCTTCCCTTGTTTTCAGTTTGTTTGGATTTGAAAGCTTGCATTGTGTGGCTGTTTTAGGGTCTCAGGTATTGGAGAGGACCTTGACGTGGTACCTGAGCTTGTCCCATTTTATTTATTTTTTTTGAAGAAACAAACATCTGATTTATTTTCTTAGAATAAGATGATACATGTTTTGCACAATAAAATAAATGATAGTGAAACGTTATTCTCATCAATAAAACTAAAAACGTTTAAGGCATTTTGAAGACAATTGGTTACTAAATGATAAAAGCTGTAAAATTGTGTTGCAAGATTATTTTGCATGTCTTCCTCTGAGTTTCAACATGTGAAGTAATTACATTTTATTGGTCTGGATCCAAACGTCCATTCATCAGGTGTAACCAGAAAATCTGCTTTTGTAATATAGAATGCATATAAAAGTAGTCTAAAATTGCTGCTTTTTTTTTTTTTTTTTATACATATATTTTCTTTTTCCCATTTCTGTTACTGCTGTAGTTTTCATTATGTCTCTGCCTCCATTTTTTGGTATCATTTAGAACATTAATTTAATACATAGGATGCTTGTATATCAATGTGCATTATTTTGTATTCTGCCAAATTACTATGATTATATATTATTATTTCATGTAATTAGCAAGAGTCCATGAGCTAGTGACGTATGGGATATACATTCCTACTAGGAGGGGCAAAGTTTCCCAAACCTCAAAATGCCTATAAATACACCCCTCACCACACCCACAAATCAGTTTTACAAACTTTGCCTCCTATGGAGGTGGTGAAGTAAGTTTGTGCTAGATTCTACGTTGATATGCGCTCCGCAGCAGGTTGGAGCCCGGTTTTCCTCTCAGCGTGCAGTGAATGTCAGAGGGATGTGAGGAGAGTATTGCCTATTTGAATTCAATGATCTCCTTCTACGGGGTCTATTTCATAGGTTCTCTGTTATCGGTCGTAGAGATTCATCTCTTACCTCCCTTTTCAGATCGACGATATACTCTTATTTATATACCATTACCTCTGCTGATTTTCGTTTCAGTACTGGTTTGGCTTTCTACAACATGTAGATGAGTGTCCTGGGGTAAGTAAGTCTTATTTTCTGTGACACTCTAAGCTATGGTTGGGAACTTTTTTATAAAGTTCTAAATATATGTATTCAAACATTTATTTGCCTTGACTCAGGATGTTCAACATTCCTTATTTCAGACAGTCAGTTTCATATTTGGGATAATGCATATGAATAAATCATTTTTTTCTTACCTTAAAATTTGACTTTTTCCCTGTGGGCTGTTAGGCTCGCGGGGGCTGAAAATGCTTCATTTTATTGCGTCATTCTTGGCGCGGACTTTTTTGGCGCAAATTTTTTTTTCTGTTTCCGGCGTCATACGTGTCGCCGGAAGTTGCGTCATTTTTGACGTTCTTTTGCGCCAAAAGTGTCGGCGTTCCGGATGTGGCGTTAATTTTTGGCGCCAAAAGCATTTAGGTGCCAAATAATGTGGGCGTCATTTTTGGCGCTAAAAAAATATGGGCGTCACTATTGTCTCCACATTATTTAAGTCTCATTATTTATTGCTTCTGGTTGCTAGAAGCTTGTTCACTGGCATTTTTTCCCATTCCTGAAACTGTCATTTAAGGAATTTGATCAATTTTGCTTTATATGTTGTTTTTTCTATTACATATTGCAAGATGTCCCATGTTGAAACTGAGTCAGAAGATACTTCTGGAAAATCGCTGCCTGGTGCTGGAGCTACCAAAGCTAAGTGTATCTGCTGTAAACTTATGGTATCTGTTCCTCCAGCTGTTGTTTGTACTGTTTGTCATGACAAACTTGTTAATGCAGATAATATTTCCTTTAGTACTGTTACATTACCTGTTGCTGTTCCGTCAACATCTAATACTCAGAGTGTTCCTGATAACATAAGAGATTTTGTTTCTAAATCCATTAAGAAGGCTATGTCTGTTATTCCTTCTTCTAGTAAACGTAAAAAATCTTTTAAAACTTCTCATTTTTCAGATGAATTTTTAAATGAACATCATCATTCTGATTCTGATAATGGTTCTTCTGGTTCAGAGGATTCTGTCTCAGAGGTTGATGCTGATAAATCTTCATATTTATTTAAAATGGAATTTATTCGTTCTTTACTTAAAGAAGTCCTAATTGCATTAGAAATTGAGGATTCTGGTCCTCTTGATACTAAATCTAAACGTTTAGATAAGGTTTTTAAATCTCCTGTAGTTATTCCAGAAGTTTTTCCTGTCCCTAGTGCTATTTCTGAAGTAATTTCCAGGGAATGGAATAATTTGGGTAATTCATTTACTCCTTCTAAACGTTTTAAGCAATTATATCCTGTGCCATCTGACAGATTAGAGTTTTGGGACAAAATCCCTAAGGTTGATGGGGCTGTCTCTACTCTTGCTAAGCGTACTACTATTCCTACGGCAGATGGTACTTCCTTTAAGGATCCTTTAGATAGGACAATTGAATCCTTTCTAAGAAAAGCTTACTTGTGTTCAGGTAATCTTCTTAGACCTGCTATATCTTTAGCGGATGTTGCTGCAGCTTCAACTTTTTGGTTAGAAGCTTTAGCGCAACAAGTAACAGATCATAATTCTCATAGCATTATTATTCTTCTTCAACATGTTAATAATTTTATTTGTGATGCCATCTTTGATATCATTAGAGTTGATGTCAGGTATATGTCTCTAGCTATTTTAGCTAGAAGAGCTTTATGGCTTAAAACTTGGAATGCTGATATGTCTTCTAAGTCTACTCTGCTTTCCCTTTCTTTCCAGGGTAATAAATTGTTTGGTTCTCAGTTGGATTCTATTATCTCAACTGTTACTGGAGGGAAAGGAACTTTTTTACCACAGGATAAAAAATCTAAAGGTAAATTTAGGTCTAATAATCGTTTTCGTTCCTTTCGTCACAACAAGGAACAAAAACCTGATCCTTCATCCTCAGGAGCGGTATCAGTTTGGAAACCATCTCCAGTCTGGAATAAATCCAAGCCTTTTAGAAAATCAAAGCCAGGTCCTAAGTCCACATGAAGGTGCGGCCCTCATTCCAGCTCAGCTGGTAGGGGGCAGATTATGTTTTTTCAAAGAAATTTGGATCAATTCCGTTCACAATCTTTGGATTCAGAACATTATTTCAGAAGGGTACAGAATTGGCTTCAAGATAAGGCCTCCTGCAAAGAGATTTTTTCTTTCCTGTGTCCCAGTAAACCCAGCGAAGGCTCAAGCATTTCTGAAATGTGTTTCAGATCTAGAGTTGGCTGGAGTAATTATGCCAGTTCCAGTTCTGGAACAGGGACTGGGGTTTTATTCAAATCTCTTCATTGTACCAAAGAAGGAGAATTCCTTCAGACCAGTTCTGGATCTAAAAATATTGAATCGTTATGTAAGGATACCAACATTCAAAATGGTAACTGTAAGGACTATCCTGCCTTTTGTTCAGCAAGGGCATTATATGTCTACAATAGATTTACAGGATGCATATCTGCATATTCCGATTCATCCAGATCACTATCAGTTTCTGAGATTCTCTTTCCTAGACAAGCATTACCAGTTTGTGGCTCTGCCGTTTGGCCTAGCTACAGCTCCGAGAATTTTTACGAAGGTTCTCGGTGCCCTTCTGTCTGTAATCAGAGAACAGGGTATTGTGGTATTTCCTTATTTGGACGATATCTTGGTACTTGCTCAGTCACATTTAGCAGAATCTCATACGAATCGACTTGTGTTGTTTCTTCAACATCATGGTTGGAGGACCAATTTACCAAAAAGTTCATTGATTCCTCAGACACAGGTAACCTTTTTAGGTTTCCAGATAGATTCAGTGTCCATGACTCTATCTTTGACAGACAAGAGACGTCTATAAGCTTGTCGAAACCTTCAGTCACAATCATTCCCTTCGGTAGCCTTATGCATGGAAATTCTAGGTCTTATGACTGCTGCATCGGACGCGATCCCCTTTGCTCGTTTTCACATGCGGCCTCTTCAGCGCTGTATGCTGAACCAGTGGTGCAGGGATTACACAAAGATATCTCAATTAATATCTTTAAAACCGATTGTACGACACTCTCTGACGTGGTGGACAGATCACCATCGTTTAGTTCAGGGGGCTTCTTTTGTTCTTACGACCTGGACTGTAATTTCAACAGATGCAAGTCTTACAGGTTGGGGAGCTGTGTGGGGGTCTCTGACAGCACAAGGGGTTTGGGAATCTCAGGAGGTGAGATTACCGATCAATATTTTGGAACTCCGTGTAATTTTCAGAGCTCTTCAGTCTTGGCCTCTTCTAAAGAGAGAATCGTTCATTTGTTTTCAGACAGACAATGTCACAACTGTGGCATACATCAATCATCAAGGAGGGACTCACAGTCCTCTGGCTATGAAAGAAGTATCTCGAATTCTGGTATGGGCGGAATCCAGCTCCTGTCTAGTTTCTGCGGTTCATATCCCAGGTATAGACAATTGGGAAGCGGATTATCTCAGTCGCCAAACGTTACATCTGGGCGAATGGTCTCTTCACCCAGAGGTATTTCTTCAGATTGTTCAAATGTGGGGTCTTTCAGAAATAGATCTGATGGCTTCTCATCTAAACAAGAAACTTCCCAGGTATCTGTCCAGATCCAGGGATCCTCAAGCGGAAGCAGTGGATGCGTTGTCACTTCCTTGGAAGTATCATCATGCCTATATCTTTCCGCCTCTAGTTCTTCTTCCAAGAGTAATCTCCAAGATTCTGAAGGAATGCTCGTTTGTTCTGCTGGTGGCTCCAGCATGGCCTCACAGGTTTTGGTATGCGGATCTTGTCCAGATGGCCTCTTGCCAACCGTGGACTCTTCCGTTAAGACCAGACCTTCTGTCACAAGGTCCTTTTTTCCATCAGGATCTCAAATCCTTAAATTTAAAGGTATGGAGATTGAACGTTTGATTCTTAGTCAAAGAGGTTTCTCTGACTGAGGGATTAATACTATGTTACAGGCTCGTAAATCCGTATCTAGGGAGATATATTATAGAGTCTGGAAGACTTATATTTCTTGGTGTCTTTCTCATCATTTTTCCTGGCATTCTTTTAGAATTCCGAGAATTTTACAGTTTCTTCAGGATGGTTTGGATAAAGGTTTTTCTGCAAGTTCCTTGAAAGGACAAATCTCTGCTCTTTCTGTTCTTTTTCACAGAAAGATTGCTAATCTTCCTGATATTCATTGTTTTGTACAAGCTTTGGTTCGTATAAAACCTGTCATTAAGTCAATTTCTCCTCCTTGGAGTTTGAATTTGGTTCTGGGGGCTCTTCAAGCTCCTCCGTTTGAACCTATGCATTCTTTGGACATTAAATTACTTTCTTGGAAAGTTTTGTTCCTTTTGGCCATCTCTTCTGCCAGAAGAGTTTCTGAATTATCTGCTCTTTCTTGTGAGTCTCCTTTTCTGATTTTTCATCAGGATAAGGCGGTGTTGCGAACTTCTTTTAAATTTTTACCTAAGGTTGTGAATTCTAACAACATTAGTAGAGAAATTGTGGTTCCTTCATTATGTCCTAATCTTAAGAATTCTAAGGAGAAATCATTGCATTCTTTGGATGTAGTTAGAGCTTTGAAATATTATGTTGAAGCTACTAAGAATTTCCGAAAGACTTCTAGTGTATTTGTTATCTTTTCCGGTTCTAGGAAAGGTCAGAAGGCTTCTGCCATTTCTTTGGCATCTTGGTTGAAATCTTTAATTCATCATGCTTATGTCGAGTCGGGTAAAACTCCGCCTCAAAGGATTACAGCTCATTCTACTAGGTCAGTTTCTACTTCCTGGGCGTTTAGGAATGAAGCTTCGGTTGATCAGATTTGCAAAGCAGCAACTTGGTCTTCTTTGCATACTTTTACTAAATTCTACCATTTTGATGTGTTTTCTTCTGCTGAAGCAGTTTTTGGTAGAAAAGTACTTCAGGCAACTGTTTCAGTTTGATTCTTCTGCTTATAATTTCAGTTTTTTTCATTTTAAGTTTTAAACTTTGTTTTGGGTGTGGATTATTTTCAGCGGAATTGGCTGTCTTTATTTTATCCCTCCCTCTCTAGTGACTCTTGCGTGGAAGATCCACATCTTGGGTAGTCATTATCCCATACGTCACTAGCTCATGGTCTCTTGCTAATTACATGAAAGAAAACATAATTTATGTAAGAACTTACCTGATAAATTAATTTCTTTCATATTAGCAAGAGTCCATGAGGCCCACCCTTTTTTTGTGGTGGTTATGATTTTTTTGTATAAAGCACAATTATTCCAATTCCTTATATTTATGCTTCGCACTTTTTTCTTATCACCCCACTTCTTGGCTATTCGTTAAACTGATTTGTGGGTGTGGTGAGGGGTGTATTTATAGGCATTTTGAGGTTTGGGAAACTTTGCCCCTCCTGGTAGGAATGTATATCCCATACGTCACTAGCTCATGGACTCTTGCTAATATGAAAGAAATGAATTTATCAGGTAAGTTCTTACATAAATTATGTTTTCTCAAGCAATGTTGCTTTTTTACTTTGACTCTGTGTAGAGTGTGTTTTTAACATGTTTTGGCAGCAGTGAAGGGTTAATCAATTACTGCCTTGTGCATAAATTGGCTGCCCCTTACCTGCTCCTGTAGTCTATGATCAAGCGCCATTAAGGGGCTTCAAACGCGTATTACTTTGCAACACCTGACCTACTGCACATTACTCTGCAATGCTTGACCTGCTGCCCATTACTCTACAGCACCTGACCTGCTGGCCCATTACTCTGCAATGTCTGACCTGGGGAAATTACTTTGCTACTCCTAACCTTCTGCCTTTTACTCTGCAAATCCTGACCTACTGCACATTACTCTGCAATGCCTGACCTGCTGCCCATTACTATGCAATCTTAACCTGCTGGCAATTACTCTCCAACACCTGACCTGCTGGCCATTACTCTGCAATGCCAAACCTGCTGGACATTAATCTGCAACACTTGACCCACAGCCGATTACTTTGCAATCCTAACCTGCTGGCCATTACTCTGCAATGCCTAACCTGCTGCCAATTACTTTGCAATCGTGACCTGCTGACCATTGTTCTGCAGTGCCTGACCTGCTTGCTCTTACTTTGCAATCCTGCAGTGCCTGACCTATTGGCTATTACCCTGCAGTGCTGGACCTGCTGCCTATTACCCTGAAATCCCTGATCTACTGGCCATTACTCCGCTATATCTGTACTTCACATGCTGTCCATTACTCTGTTATAACTGTACTCAGAGGTGTCTGGATGGGAACAGGGATCAAATACCTGTCTTCCTGCAATTGTGCACCCTTTTGATGCCAATAAATGACAATTTTTAAAATACATAGTACATGTGTACAATAGGTACACATTATTATATTTAGGGCATTTTATTTTTTTACCCATCCCTCAAAAAATTGCTCTACTATACCTGTACCTCACCTAATGTCAATTAATTTGCAATAACTAAATTTCTGGGCATTACCCTGCTATAATTTGACCTGCCTTACCTATACTTGACCCTCCTACGTGTACTTGATTGATTGACTGTTACTCTGCAATACCTGTACTGGTTATTCCTTTGCTATACCCCGTATTTGACCTGCTGGTCAGTCATTTGCAATACTTGTTTGGCCATTAGGCTACAATTCTTTTGTGTATTTCTATACATGACCTCTCACCACTTCACTACAATACCACCAGCTGTTTTGAAAACCTCATGATTTCAGGACATCATGTTTTTTTCCCCTCTCTTCTGCATATCCTGTATTTTCATGCTTGCTATTTATAACTTTTTTTAACACAGATCAAAATCCTGTCTAAAAGTCAAACTTTTGAGATGACTGATTCTTTTTACCTACATCTGATAAACCAGATACAAGGGGCACTAGAGTCTTCCCACTACAGTGATCTTAATGGGCCCTTGGGCCAGTTAAAGGTTACTTTGCATTATATTCAAACAGGAGTTTTAAATACATTTAATAAGACAGACAGGTAATGTTTGGAATCAAAATAATCCTTTATGATATGATTGATTAGAAGTGTTATTGTATATACCTAAATAAAATTGTAATGTATCCTATAATTTCATACAGGGCTTGGGAGAAGATTTATGTCCTGCCATAAAAGAGGTGACTTGACTACATTCCTTACACCCTCTCTGGAGGGGACTGTCCAGAAACCTGAGCTCAACCAAAAATATATTTAAAGGATAAGTATACACCAATTTTCATATAACTGCATGTAATAGACACTACTATAAAGAATAATATGCACAGATACTAATATAAAAATCCAGTATAAAACCATTTAAAAACTTACTTAGAAGCTGTCAGTTAAGCTCTGTTTAAAAGGTTACTGGAACACCCACTGCAAGTTGGAAATATCAGACCCTCCCCCTTCCTTTGCATATGAAAAACCCTTTACACAAACAGAAGCAAGCTGGAGTAGATATACGCAGGGCTGGATTGGGCCGCTGGGATACCGGGAAAAATCCTGGTGGGCCGGGCCATCAGGGCCAGGAGTGGGCCGTGCCGGCATATTGCTATGTTAGTCAGAAAACACTAACAAGCAAGAAATAAATCGGAGGATCACTTGCCTTGTTGTTTAGGAGGTGGGGCTGGAGGATGTAGCCCTGGTGGCTGTCATGTGACTAGTCACACTTGCTTTGGAGGGGTGGTTACCTTGAGGAGGAAGGAACTGCTGGAGAAGGGAGAGGAGCTGTGGGATTCTGGGGTGTGAGTGGCAGGTCAGGTGATGACATTTGGGGTGCAGCGCCTGCACACACTAATAACCATAACTTAAGCCTGGAGCAGCACAGCGAATAGCCTGGGAATGAGGCGGAGCCGCGGAGCCGTGGAGCTACAGATCCATGGCAGAAGGCAGGAGACCTTAATATTATTGTTATTGGCATTATTGTCATCATCATGGGGGCCAAGAAGTTGCGGATCAGGTAGGTTCCTGACTTATAACAGACTAATGAGGGATGAGCCCCCAGAGGCTGCATTAGTAGCACTCAAAGCTAGGACTAAAAAATGGAAAAACTGGAAAGGTTAAAATATAACTTTTATTAAGGTTATGTTAAAAGTATGGGACCCAGTGTGTGTGAATATATTAAAAACAACTAAAGATCAATTGCCTGGATTCCTGTTAATCAATAAGTAATGCTAGTGCAGCCTCTGGGGGCTCTTCCCTCATTAGTCTGTTACATTTAAAAATGCTGCACAGCACCTCTCCCTGATTTGCACTTTAGATCATTGGCGTAGCATAGTTTCGCCTGAGAAATATTTAATTTTAGGGGGGCCAGCCTCAGTAGTGCCATTGTATACCCAATTGTCCTCAATTCAGGTTCCTGACTTATGATGAGACTGTAAAACAAGGTAAGCGCTAAACAGGAGAATTAAACCTTTACCCAGAATGAGCTCTGAATGTGACCACGACGGATGCGAATGTCAGAGTGAGAAGTGACAGTGCAAGGGGTTCTCGGGGTGACAGCGGATGGACAGGTGATATGTACATACTGACAGCAGCAGGGGGCTGAAATATGGGACTGTAAGAGAGAGCCAAAGTGACTGTAGAAGGGAGACAGTAACTGCAGGATACCTTAAATGGCAGCGGAAAGTGACAAGTAGTGTTGGTAGGAGGGTTATTGCTAGGGGTGACAGTAGGTAGATTGACAGTAGGGGGTGACAGTTTACTTTAGTTAATAGATAAATTAGCTGTTAGTACTGTAAAGGGAAGGCTAAAGAGTGATTGAAATGATGAGGGGGCAATAATGATCACAGTCCTAGGAAGGGATTAGTGACCAGACCTCAGGGCCCTGGGACATTAGTGTGACAGGTGATAGCAGTTTCTGGTGAAGGGACATAAGAAGCCCTGCAACATAATTTACTTTGAGCTACATCCCACCTGTCCCAGGTCCTGTGTGTAGGAGTTTGCATTTATTCAGGGTGGGTATGAGCGGTGGAATAGGGGTTAATAAATTTTATTTAGGTTGTGGCGATGTAGGGGCGGCAGTTTAGGGGTGTTTAGACTCGGCGCTTATGTTAGGGTGTTAGGTGTAGACGTTACGCTTTCTACCATATAAATCAATGGGATATCTGGCAGCATCGAACATAAGCTTTCGCTGCTTTCAGACTCCCATTGATTCCTATGGCATCCGCGGCCTCCAGGGTGGCGGATTGAAAACCAGGTACGCTGGGCCGGAATAGCCGCAAGCGTACCTGTTAGCTATTTGATAACTTTGAAAAAGTGTCAAATAGAGCTGAATGTGTATTCGGAATATCTGTAATGACGTAAGCATCGATCTGCGTCGGATTGAGACCAGCAGATCGTATGTTACGTCACAGATTTCAATGTTTGCCGGTCTGTAGGCTTTGATAACTAGGTCGGATCAAGCTTGCAACAATTACGCTGCGGAATTCCGGCGTATTTGCGGTTGACGGCTTGATAGATATCTCCCTATGCTGGTACAGTAGTGTGTTCCATTATTTTCTCTTTTATTTTAAATCTGTTTGCCTTGTGTAATTTTGAATGTTAGGTATATATAAAAATGCATTGTGGCCTTTTTGTTCATAATAAATATTCCTTTATTAAGTTTTGTGCTTGTCTAATATATAAACCTTGTTACCAAAGTGACAAATATAACAATGTGTTTTTGCCAAACTGTTTTTGTTTTTTGTTTTTTTAAATCTTTTAGTCTAGGGTTTCCTTAGGACGTATAATAATCTTCAGTATTGGCATCAGACAAAGTATAGTGTGGTGGCATTTAAGGGGAATTTTGGGAATTATTCTTGATCTATTACAGAATAAAGAGTGATTTGTGAACATTTGCACCCAATGCACTAAATCATAAACTCACCTAGAGTGGCTTGGTTGTGAAGATCTGAATAAAGTTTAAAGTGTTGTTTAACCCTCTACATCACAAACTAATGACAGTTGCAGTGCTGTCCCTTTCTGTCACACCAGATCTACTGGCCATTATTTTGCCACTAAATCTGTACTCTAGATGTTGGTTATTATCCTGTAATACTTTGAAACTAGGCACCCCTGCTATAACAGATCTGCTTGCCATTCTAATACATATGATAGACATGCTGGGCACATTTGAATAATTTTAGGCCTGCAGTCAAGGGCGGTTCTACACAGGGGCCCACAGGGGCCAGTGCCCCTGTAAAAATGTCCCTGGCCCCCCCAGTGGCCCCCCTGAGCTGGCCACTGAGCTGACTGAAAAATACCGGACAAGATCAAGGCTATTTATCTGCTTCCCTGTCCCTGAAACGCTGTCTAGTCAAAGTGTGGGGTTAACAAAGTGAAGTATATATATATATATATATATATATATATATATATATATGTGTGTGTGTTTATGTGCATGGATTTGTGTGTGTATATATATATATATATATATATATAAAATATATATATGTGTGTGTATGCATGTATGTATATATATATATATATATAATATATATATATATATATATATATATATATATATATATATATATATATATATATATATATATATGCATATGTGTGTGTGTATGTGTCTGCGTATATCTGTATGGTTGTGTGTGTATATATATATATATATATATATATGTATGTGTATGTTTGTGTGTATATGTGTGTATATGTGTTAGTGTATGTATGAGTGTGTGTGTGTATGTATATATATATATATATATATATATATATATATATATATATATATGTGTATAAATGTGTTTGTATGTGTGTATATATGTGTATGGATGTGTGTGTATGTGTATATATATGTGTATGTATGTGTGTGTGTATGTATATGTGTGTGTATATATATATATATGTGTGAGTATGTATGTGTGTGTGTATATATATATATATATATATATATATACACACACACACAAATTATAAATATACATACATTTATACACACACACACATATATATATATCATTTGTTTCTGTTTTTTAATGTGCCCCCCTGATTAAACACTGGCCCCACCTTGGCCCCCCCAGTAAAATTTGTCTAGAACCGCCACTGTCTGCAGTAAACATTCAGAGCCGTTGTGCATTCGAAGTTTGCTGGGCAATAAGTCAGGCAGAGTTACAGTAATTTGGTCTCTCTCTGTTTTGCACGATAAAATAAATGATAGTGAAAAGTTATTCTCATCAATAAAACTAAAAACGTTTAAGGCATTTTGAAGACAATTGGTTACTAAATGATGTAAGCTGTAAAATTGTGGTGCAAGATTATTTTGCATGTCTTCCTCTGAGTTTCAACATGTGAAGTAATTACATTTTATTGGTCTGGATCCAAACGTCCATTCATCAGGTGTAACCAGAAAATCTGCTTTTGTAATATAGAATGCATATAAAAATAGTCTAAAATTGCTGCTTTTTTTTTTTTTTTAATTTACATATCACCAAAATGTTTGAATAAGGAATTGTTAAACAAGGTGTTATCTTTACTCCTGTTTTACATACTTCAAAGAGTATATGTGTGTGTGTATGTATATATATGTGTGTATGCATATATATATATGTGTGTATATATCTGTGTATGTATATATATATATATGATCCAAAAGGCAGGTACTCTCACATTCAGGTCAGCAACCAGGGTGTCTAGCTTGTATGTAGAATAAGCAAAAAAATGGGACATCCTAAAACATTTAATGTGAAAATGGCTTAATGTAGCTTAATGAGTAAAAAAGTGGCCAAATGTTAATCAATCGCTGCATAATTTTGCACAACCCAAGATTTCCACTATCCAAGCCTATCCTAGAAGTTTCATGGATTTTGGAATTCCACAAGGCAAATGAGTGACATTAAGCTTGTTTTCTGGGGAGCTTAATGTGGCTTAACGTAGAAAATTGAATTTAAATGTTAACCAATTTCCCCCAAACTTACCACAATACATTAATCTATTGATTTAAACATATCCTGAAAATTTCAGGACATTTGAAAAAACATACCAAAAATTATTCACATTTAACTATATTTTTACAATCCTAAAACATTTAATGTGAGCAGCTTAATGTAAAAAGAGCTTAATGTACCAAAATTCACCTAAACATCGATCAATTGCCTTGAAACTTGGCACAAACTCAGTTTGTCATTTTCCAAACCTATCCTAGAAGTTTCATGGTATTTGGTTTCCCACAAGGCAAATGAGTGACATTAAAGGGACATTAAACCCCAAAAATTTCTGTCATGATTCAAGTAGAGAATACATTTTTAAACAACATTCTAATTTACTTCTTTTGTCTAATTTGCTTCATTCTTTAGATATACTTTGTTGAAGAAATAGCAATGCACACGGGTTAGCCAATCACACAAGGCATCTATGTGCAACAACCAATCAGCAGCTCTGAGCATATCTAGATATGCTTTTCAGAAAATTATATCAAGAGAATGAAGCAAATGAGATAACAGAAGTAAATTAGAAAGTTGTTTAAAATTGCATGCTCTTTCTAAATCATGAAAGAAAATATTTGGGTATCATGCCCCTTTAAGCTTGTTTTTTGGGGAGCTTAATGTGGCTTAACGTACAAAATTGAACTTAGATCTTAACCAATTTAACCCAAACTTCTCACAATACATTAATCTATCTATTCAAACATATTCTGAAAATTTCAGGAAATTTGATAAAACATACCAAAAGTTATTCACATTTAACTATTTTTTACAATCCTAAAACATTTAATGTGAGCAGCTTAATGTAAAAAGAGCTTAATGTACCAAAATTCACCTAAACATCGATCAATTGCCTTGAAAATTGGCACAAACTCAGTTTGTCACTTTCCAAACATATCCTAGAAGTTTCATGGTATTTGGTTTAGCACAAGACAAATGAGTGACATTAAGCTTGTTTTTTGGGGAGCTTAATGTGGCTTAACGTACAAAATTGAACTTAGATCTTAACCAATTTCCCCCAAACTTCTCACAATACATTAATCTATCTATTCAAACATATTCTGAAAATTTCAGGAAATTTGATAAAACATAACAAAAGTTATTCACATTTAACTATTTTTTACAATCCTAAAACATTTAGGCCTAGATTTGGAGTTCGGCGGTAAAAGGGCTGTTAACGCTCCGCGGGCTTTTTTCTGGCCGCACCATAAAATTAACTCTGGTATCGAGAGTTTAATCAAATGCTGCGTTAGGCTCCAAAAAAGGAGCGTAGAGCATTTTTACCGCAAATGCAACTCTCGATACCAGAGTTGCTTACGGACGCGGCCGGCCTCAAAAACGTGCTCGTGCACGATTCTCCCATAGGAAACAATGGGGCTGTTTGAGCTGAAAAAAAACCTAACACCTGCAAAAAAGCAGCGTTCAGCTCCTAACGCAGCCCCATTGTTTCCTATGGGGAAACACTTCCTACGTCTGCACCTAACACCCTAACATGTACCCCGAGTCTAAACACCCCTAACCTTACACTTATTAACCCCTAATCTGCCGCCCCCGCTATCGCTGACCCCTGCATATTATTATTAACCCCTAATCTTTCGCTCCGTAAACCGCCGCAACCTACGTTATCCCTATGTACCCCTAATCTGCTGCCCTAACATCGCCGACCCCTATATTATATTTATTAACCCCTAATCTGCCCCCCTCAACGTCGCCGACACCTGCCTACACTTATTAACCCCTAATCTGCCGAGCGGACCTGAGCGCTACTATAATAAAGTTATTAACCCCTAATCCGCCTCACTAACCCTATCATAAATAGTATTAACCCCTAATCTGCCCTCCCTAACATCGCCGACACCTACCTTCAATTATTAACCCCTAATCTGCCGACCGGAGCTCACCGCTATTCTAATAAATGGATTAACCCCTAAAGCTAAGTCTAACCCTAACACTAACACCCCCCTAAGTTAAATATAATTTTTATCTAACGAAATAAATTAACTATTATTAAATAAATGATTCCTATTTAAAGCTAAATACTTACCTGTAAAATAAACCCTAATATAGCTACAATATAAATTATAATTATATTATAGCTATTTTAGGATTAATATTTATTTTACAGGCAACTTTGTAATTATTTTAACCAGGTACAATAGCTATTAAATAGTTAAGAACTATTTAATAGTTACCTAGTTAAAATAATAACAAATTTACCTGTAAAATAAATCCTAACCTAAGATATAATTAAACCTAACACTACCCTATCAATAAAATAATTAAATAAACTACCTACAATTACCTACAATTAACCTAACACTACACTATCAATAAATTAATTAAACACAATTCCTACAAATAAATACAATTAAATAAACTAGCTAAAGTACAAAAAATAAAAAAGAACTAAGTTACAGAAAATAAAAAAATATTTACAAACATAAGAAAAATATTACAACAATTTTAAACTAATTACACCTACTCTAAGCCCCCTAATAAAATAACAAAGCCCCCCAAAATAAAAAATTCCCTACCCTATTCTAAATTAAAAAAGTTACAAGCTCTTTTACCTTACCAGCCCTGAACAGGGCCCTTTGCGGGGCATGCCCCAAGGATTTCAGCTCTTTTGCCTGTAAAAAAAAACATACAATACCCCCCCCCCAACATTACAACCCACCACCCACATACCCCTAATCTAACCCAAACCCCCCTTAAATAAACCTAACACTAAGCCCCTGAAGATCTTCCTACCTTGTCTTCACCATCCAGGTATCACCGATCCGTCCTGGCTCCAAGATCTTCATCCAACCCAAGCGGGGGTTGGCGATCCATAATCCGGTGCTGAAGAGGTCCAGAAGAGGCTCCAAAGTCTTCCTCCTATCCGGCAAGAAGAGGACATCCGGACCGGCAAACATCTTCTCCAAGCGGCATCTTCGATCTTCTTCCATCCGGAGCGAAGCGGCAGGATCCTGAAGACCTCCAGCGCGGAACATCCATCCGGACCGACGACTGAACGACGAATGACTGTTCCTTTAAGGGACGTCATCCAAGATGGCGTCCCTCGAATTCCGATTGGCTGATAGGATTCTATCAGCCAATCGGAATTAAGGTAGGAATTTTCTGATTGGCTGATGGAATCAGCCAATCAGAATCAAGTTCAATCCGATTGGGTGATCCAATCAGCCAATCAGATTGAGCTCGCATTCTATTGGCTGTTCCGATCAGCCAATAGAATGCGAGCTCAATCTGATTGGCTGATTGGATCGGCCAATCGGATTGAACTAGATTCTGATTGGCTGATTCCATCAGCCAATCAGAAAATTCCTACCTTAATTCCGATTGGCTGATAGAATCCTATCAGCCAATCGGAATTCGAGGGACGCCATCTTGGATGACGTCCCTTAAAGGAACAGTCATTCGTCGTTCAGTCGTCGGTCCGGATGGATGTTCCGCGCTGGAGGTCTTCAGGATCCTGCCGCTTCGCTCCGGATGGAAGAAGATCGAAGATGCCGCTTGGAGAAGATGTTTGCCGGTCCGGATGTCCTCTTCTTGCCGGATAGGAGGAAGACTTTGGAGCCTCTTCTGGACCTCTTCAGCACCGGATTATGGATCGCCAACCCCCGCTTGGGTTGGATGAAGATCTTGGAGCCAGGACGGATCGGTGATACCTGGATGGTGAAGACAAGGTAGGAAGATCTTCAGGGGATTAGTGTTAGGTTTATTTAAGGGGGGTTTGGGTTAGATTAGGGGTATGTGGGTGGTGGGTTGTAATGTTGGGGGGGGGTATTGTATGTTTTTTTTTACAGGCAAAAGAGCTGAACTTCTTGGGGCATGCCCCGCAAAGGGCCCTGTTCAGGGCTGGTAAGGTAAAAGAGCTTGTAACTTTTTTAATTTAGAATAGGGTAGGGAATTTTTTATTTTGGGGGGCTTTGTTATTTTATTAGGGGGCTTAGAGTAGGTGTAATTAGTTTAAAATTGTTGTAATATTTTTCTTATGTTTGTAAATATTTTTTTATTTTCTGTAACTTAGTTCTTTTTTATTTTTTGTACTTTAGCTAGTTTATTTAATTGTATTTATTTGTAGGAATTGTGTTTAATTAATTTATTGATAGTGTAGTGTTAGGTTAATTGTAGGTAATTGTAGGTAGTTTATTTAATTATTTTATTGATAGGGTAGTGTTAGGTTTAATTATATCTTAGGTTAGGATTTATTTTACAGGTAAATTTGTTATTATTTTAACTAGGTAACTATTAAATAGTTCTTAACTATTTAATAGCTATTGTACCTGGTTAAAATAATTACAAAGTTGCCTGTAAAATAAATATTAATCCTAAAATAGCTATAATATAATTATAATTTATATTGTAGCTATATTAGGATTTATTTTACAGGTAAGTATTTAGCTTTAAATAGGAATAAGTTATTTAATAAGAGTTAATTTATTTCGTTAGATAAAAATTATATTTAACTTAGGGGGGTGTTAGTGTTAGGGTTAGACTTAGCTTTAGGGGTTAATACATTTATTAGAATAGCGGTGAGCTCCGATCGGAAGATTAGGGGTTAATAATTGAAGGTAGGTGTCGGCGATGTTAGGGAGGGCAGATTAGGGGTTAATACTATTTATGATAGGGTTAGTGAGGCGGATTAGGGGTTAATAACTTTATTATAGTAGCGGTGAGGTCCGCTCGGCAGATTAGGGGTTAATAAGTGTAGGCAGGTGTCGGCGACGTTGTGGGGGGCAGATTAGGGGTTAATAAATATAATATAGGGGTCGGCGGTGTTAGGGGTAGCAGATTAGGGGTACATAGGGATAACGTAGGTGGCGGCGCTTTGCGGTCGGAAGATTAGGGGTTAATTATTTTAAGTAGCTGGCGGCGATGTTGTGGGGGGCAGGTTAGGGGTTAATAAATATAATACAGGGGTCGGCGGGGTTAGGGGCAGCAGATTAGGGGTACATAAGTATAACGTAGGTGGCGGTCGGCAGATTAGGGGTTAAAAATTTTAATCGAGTGGCGGCGATGTGGGGGGAGCTCGGTTTAGGGGTACATAGGTAGTTTATGGGTGTTAGTGTACTTTAGGGTACAGTAGTTAAGAGCTTTATGAACCGGCGTTAGCCAGAAAGCTCTTAACTCCTGCTATTTTCAGGCGGCTGGAATTTTGTCGTTAGAGCTCTAACGCTCACTTCAGAAACGACTCTAAATACCGGCGTTAGAAAGATCCCATTGAAAATATAGGCTACGCAAATGGCGTAGGGGGATCTGCGGTATGGAAAAGTCGCGGCTGAAAAGTGAGCGTTAGACCCTTTAATCACTGACTCCAAATACCAGCGGGCGGCCAAAACCAGCGTTAGGAGCCTCTAACGCTGGTTTTGACGGCTACCGCCGAACTCCAAATCTAGGCCTTAATGTGAGCAGCCTAATGTAAAAAGAGCTTAATGTACCAAAATTCCCCACAACTTCAATAAATTGCCTTGAAACCTGGCACATACTCATTCTTTCACTTTCCAAACATATCCTAGAAGTTTCATGGATTTTGGTGTCCCACAAGGCAAATGAGTGACATTAAGCTTGTTTTTTGGGGAGTTTAATGTGGCGTAATGAGTAAAAAAGTGGCCAAATGTTAATCAATCGCAGCATAATTTTGCACAACCCAAGATTTCCACTATCCAAGCCTATCCTAGAAGTTTTATGGATTTTGGTTTTCTACAAGGCAAATGAGTGACATTAATCTTGTGTTTTGGGAGCTTAATGTGGCTTAACATACAAAATTGAACTTAGATGTTAACCAATTTCCCCTAAACTTACTACAATACATTAATCTATTCAAACATATCCTGACAATTTCAGGACATTTGATAAAACATACCAAAAGTTATACACATTTAACTATTTTTTTACAATCCTAAAACATTTAATGTGAGCAGCTTAATGTAAAAGAGCTTAATGTACCAAAATTAACATAAACATCGATCAATTGCCTTGAAACTTGGCACAAACTCAGTTTGTCACTTTCCAAACATATCCTAGAAGTTTCATGGATTTTGGTTTCCCACAAGGCAAATGAGTGACATTAAGCTTGTTTTTTAGGAGCTTAATGTGGCTTAACGTACAAAATTGAACTCAAAGGTTAACCATTTCCCCCCAAACTTCTCACAATATATTATTCTATCTATTCAAACATATTCTGAAAATTTCAGTAAATTTGATAAAACATTCCAAAAGTTATTCACATTTAACATTTTTTTTACAATCCTAAAACATTTAATGTGAGCAGCTTAATGTAAAAAGAGCTTAATGTACCAAAATTCACCTAAACTTCAATCAATTGCCTTGAAACTTGGCACAAACTCAGTTTGTCACTTTCCAAACCTATTCTAGAAGTTTCATGGATTTTTGTTTCCCACAAGGCAAATGAGTGACATTAAGCTTGCTTTTTGGGGAGCTTAATTTGGCTTAACGTACAAAATTTAACTTAGATGTTAACCAATTTCCCCCAAACGTCCCACGAAGCTGTCCGCCCGCCTCCGCTACACACGGGCAGCGGATCTGTTGATCTGCTTGCCCGTATGTATCATTACACACTCATCGGAGTGTTAATGCCCGCCCCTTCAATCGCGCAACCAATCACGCGACTGAAGGGGCTGTCAATCACCAAGAGCGAGCGTGCTCTCTGTGATTTTGCTTCGCCACCTAAGAGGTGGCGTAGGGTGTAGGAAGCAGCAGTCTAATGACCGCTGCTTCTTACATTGCGGGAAGCAGGCTCGCATATGCGAACCTGCCCCGCAAAGGCTCCGGAGCAGCTTTCGCTATTATTATAGGTTATTATTCAGGGTTTTCCCAACTTTATTGATACCATTTCATTACTGTCAATGAACAAGCACATTTCTCTAAAGCTAATCTTTTATTTCACATCTGTTAATGTCCAAGAAATAGCTTGATTTATACCTCAACAAACAATATCTCATAGAACGTTATTTTTATATTTATTTGTTATATGATACTTTCACATAAATTGTGTATTTGTATTTCTAGAAGTCATGATATGCTTTTATCAGCCTCTTTTTGCCCAACATGTGCCTTTCACAGAGAAAAACTTTCCTGAAGCATATCAGTCTGATCCTGACTTCACAGTACAGTCCAGCCCCGAAATACCAGGCAATCCCTCTCTGAACGAGAGATACAGCAAAACCCCAGACGTACGTTTCGGCCTATTGTGGGCCTCGTCAGTGAGGTGCAGCCATATCCCTCTAGGTACACTGAGCAACGGGTCCATGTCTGGATTCCTGCATCACACATAGGGAGACTTCTCTAAGTGTCGTAATTTGCATATATAGATATGTGTGTGTGTGTGTGTTATGTCAGAAATCTTTTGCAAACATATTTACATGTCCCTAAATTCCTTTTATTGTTCTAAACAATGTTGTCTTTCATGTCTCTGTGTTTATTTATACCAATATATGTATATAGTATAAATGTATTATTATTCTGAGCAGGAATAATTGTGAATATAACATGTCATCAGGGTATCTTATGTATTTATTTACAATCAATGGATATTTTAAGAGCTGGGCCAGTTTTCTCTCTGTACCTGTGTAACCCCTCCAGGGCGCAATCTAGTTTTAAAAACCACCCCTACACAGGTGTTATAAAATCGGCTGGCATATAAGATGACATTTCTTAATGAAAATGAAATTCAAGAGAAGGAAGAAATACACTAAAAATAGCATGACAGTAAAGAGGTGACTTTAATTTCTGCTGTATCTGAATCATGACAGTTTAATGTTAGGTGGGCTATCCCTTTGAGCTATCACCTTAAGATTATATTGAATCAAACATCATTCAAATTTTAAAATCATTGTCTAAAATATTACATTGTGTGTCCTAATGTCAGCATCAATGTTTATCTTTAATACTAATTACACATATACATACTTTCAAAGTATAATATACAATGTAACAGATAGCACTTAAAAGTTCTGATGGGTGATCAATGACACAAGTATCGAGCAATTTTATTTGTTAGTGATACTATACAATGTAATTTTAAATTTGATTAGTTGATGTCATGAATCATGTGATTATGCATATCCCTATCAAAAAAGGTAGAAACATTCATTAGTGTGTGGGTTGTCTAGGAGTATTGCGTCATATTTGGTGCGAAAAGTGTTGCATCAAATTTGGTGTGAAGTGGTGAGTGGGACTTGTATTACATGCCTTAAACATAGTGTATATAGATTTATCCAAAAAAAAAAAAAAAAAAAGGAAGTTACCTATATTATTTTTATCTCTATATCTGCTAGTGCACCAAGTTTCGAGCAATAATATTGTCCTCTTGCTTTGTAATAATAGACAAAGATGTAACATAATCCATAAGAAATAATGTATTTCATTTTTATCCCTATATCTACTAGTGCATCAAAATTGAAGCAATACTTTGCACCAAATTTGGAGCAATAATATTGTTTGATTTAGAAAGAGTATATAATTTTAATAAAGTTTATAATTTACTTTTATTATCTAATATGCTTTATCGTCTTGCAGCATCGAACATAACCATCCTGTGTTTTCAGATTCCCATTGATTTCTATGGCACCTGCGGCCTCAAGGGTGGCGGTTTGAACGATCGGTATGCTGCGCTGCAATAGACGCAAGTGTACCTGTTAAATTTTTGGTAAATTGGAAAAAGGGTCATATAGAGTCGAATGTGTATTCAAAACATCTGGGATGACGCAAGCATCGATCTGCGTCAGATTGAGATCGCGGGAGGGCATATTATGTCACACATTTCAACATTTGACAATCTTGACACTTTGATAATTACGGTGGATTCCATTTGCATCAGATATGACGCGAGATTCTAGCGGATTCCATCGTATTATCAGTTGAAGCTTTGATAAAATGGCCCCTAAATGTTTTAGGATTGTAAAAAAAGGATTTAATGTAAATAACTTTTGGTATGTTTTATCAAATGTCCTAAATTTTTCAGAATATATTTGAATAGATAGATTAATGTATTGTGAGCAGTTTGGGAGAAATTGGTTAATATCTAAGTTAAATTTTGTACGTTAAGCCACATTAAGCTCGTCAAAAAACAAGCTTAATGTCACTTATTTGCCTTGTGGGAAAACAAAATCCATGATACTTCTTGGATAGGTTTTGAAAGTGACAAACTGAGTTTGTGCCAAGTTTCAAGGCAATTGATAGATGTTTAGGGAAATTTTGGTACATTAAGCTCTTTTTACAATACGCTCTCCACATTCAGCATTGCACCAGCAGCTCTTGTGAACAGCTGTCAATCAACCTGATCGTATTCGATTGGGTTGAAATGCGGCGATGTCTGTCCGCTTCCTCAGAGCAGGCGGAAGGGTTATGGAGCAGGGGTCTTTAGACCGCTGCTTCATAACTGGTGTTTCTGGCAAGCCTAAAGGCTCGACAGAAACACGGGCCCTCAAGCTTCCTTCGGAGCTTAATAAATGGGCCCGAAATTTTTTAGGATTGTAAAAAACATATTTAAATGTGAATAACTTTTGTAATGTTTTATCAAATGTCCTTACATTTTCAGAATAGGTTTAAACAGATAGATTAATGTATTGTGAGAAGTTTGGGGGAAATTGGTTAACATCTACGTTCAATTTTGTACGTTAAGCCACATTAAGCTCCCCAAAAAACAAGCTTAATGTCACTCATTTGCCTTGTGGGAAACCAAATACCATAAAAACTTCTAGGATAGGTTTGGAAAGTGACAAACTGAGTTTGTGCCAAGTTTCAAGGCAATTGATAGATGTTTAGGGGAATTTTGGTACATTAAGCTCTTTTTACATTAAGCTGCTCACATTAAATGTTTTAGGATTGTAAAAAAATAGTTAAATGTGAATAACTTTTGGTATGTTTTATCAAATGTCCTGAAATTTTTAGAATATGTTTAAATAGATAGATTAATGTATTGTGGTAAGTTTGGGGGAAAGTGGTTAACATCTAAGTTCAATTTTGTACGTTAAGCCACATTAAGCTCCCCAAAAAAACAAGCCTAATGTCACTCATTTGCCTTGTGGAAAACCAAAATCCATGAAACTTCTAGGATAGGCTTGGAAAGTGGAAATCTTGGGTTGTGCAAATTATGCAGCAATTGATTAACATTTGGCCACTTTTTTACTCATTAAGCCACATTAAGCACCCCAAAAAACAAGTTAATGTCACTCATTTGCCTTGTGGGACACCAAAATCCATGAAACTTCTAGGAAAGTGAAAAACTGAGTTTGTGCCAAGTTTCAAGGCAATTGATTGAAGTTGTGGTGAATTTTGGTACATTAAGCTATTTTTACATTAAGCTGCTCACATTAAATGTTTTAGGATTGTAAAAAAAATGTTAAATGTGAATAACTTTTGGTATGTTTTATAAAATTTCCTGAAATTGTCAGAATATGTTTGAATAGATAGATTAATGTATTGTGAGATGTTTGGGGGAAATTGGTTAAAGGGACAGTCTAGGCCAAAATAAACTTTCATGATTCAGATAGAGCATGTAATTTTAAACAATTTTCCAGTTTACTTTTATCACCAATTTTGCTTTGTTCTCTTGGTATTCTTAGTTGAAAGCTTAACCTAGGAGGTTCATATGCTAATTTCTTAGACCTTGAAGCCCACCTCTTTCAGATTGCATTTTAACAGTTTTTCACCACTAGAGGGTGTTAGTTCACGTATTTCATATAGATAACACTGTGCTTGTGCACATGAAGTTATCTGGGAACAGGCACTGATTGGCTAGACTGCAAGTCTGTCAAAAGAACTGAAAAAAGGGGCAGTTTGCAGAGGCTTAGATACAAGATAATCACAGAGGTTAAAATTATATTATTATAACTGTGTTGGTTATGCAAAACTGGGAAATGGGTAATAAAGGGATTATCTATCTTTTAAAACAATACAAATTCTGGTGTAGACTGTCCCTTTAAGATCTAAGTTCAATTTTGTACGTTAAGCTACATTAAGCTCCCCAAAAAACAAGCTTAATTTCACTCATTTGCCTTGTGGAAAACCAAAATCCATGAAACTTCTAGGATAGGCTTGGATAGTGAAAATCTTGGGTTGTGCAAAATTATGCAGCAATTGATTAACATTTGGCCACTTTTTTACTCATTAAGCCACATTAAAGGGACAGTATACTGTAAAATAGTTTTTCCCTTAATGTGTTTACAATTGCTTTTTATACCAACTGCAGAGTAAAAAATTTATGAAAATTAGCTTTTTAAGGTTTATTTCTGTATATTAAAGCTCTGATTTTGTGTTTTGAAGCCACAGCCTAATAAAATAGGTTGAGCTTGTAGGTATAATCAGATCTCATTACTGTATCACATTGTGCACATATACCTGCTTCTTTATCTTATATCTGTCCTTAAAACAATCACCAATACTTTGAGAGAACAATGGAAAATCAACATTTTATTACCTTATCTCTGCTTTATCACACTGGGAGTGTAATTTCTTCTGCTGGCTGTGTTTACAAAGCTTATCTATAGCTGGTACGCGCGGCCACAAACTTTCAGAATAGGTGGGGATACCACATGCTAAATTAACCATTTCAAATGCCAATATAAGGGTAAAGGAGCTACTTGTAAACAATTTAATACACTCCAGCAGGTAAAGTGGATCATTAGGAACAAATTAAAGGGTAGAAATTTTTTGAGTAAACTGTCCCTTTAAGCTCCACAAAAAACAAGCTTAATGTCACTCATTTGCCTTGTGATGCACCAAAATCCATGAAACGTCTAGGATATGTTTGGAAAGTGTAAAACTGAGTTTGTGCCAAGTTTCAAGGCAATTGAAAGATGTTTTTGTGAATTTTGGTACATTAAGCTCTTTTTACATTAAGCTGTTCACATTAAATGTTTTAGGATTGTAAAAAAATAGTTAAATGTGAATAACTTTTGGTATGTTTTTTCAAATGTCCTGAAATTTTCAGAATATGTTTGAATAGATAGATTAATGTATTGTAGTAAGTTTAGGGGAAATTGGTTAACATCTAAGATCAATTTTGTATGTTAAGCCACATTAAGCTCCCCGAAAAACAAACTTAATGTCACTCATTTGCCTTGTGGAAAACCAAAATCCAAGAAACTTCTAGGATAGGCTTGGATAGTGGAAATCTTGAGTTGTGCAAAATTATGCAGCGATTGATTAACATTTGGCCACTTTTTCACTCATTAAGCCACATTAAGCTCCCCAAAAAACAAGCTTAATGTCACTCATTTGCCTTGTGGGACAACAAAATCCATTAAACTTCTAGGATAGATTTGGAAAGTGAAAAACTGAGTTTGTGCCAAGTTTCAAGGCAATTGATTGAAGTTTTGGTAAATTTTGGTACATTAAGCTCTTTTTTACATTAAGCTGCTCACATTAAATGTTTTAGGATTGTAAAAAATAGTTAAATGCGAATAACTTTTGTTATGTTTTATCAAATGTCCTGAAATTTTCAGAATATGTTTGAATAGATAGATTAATGTATTGTGAGAAGTTTGGGGGAAATTGGTTAAGATCTAAGTTCAATTTTGTACGTTAAGCCACATTAAGCTCCCTAAAAAACAAGCTTAATGTCACTCATTTGCCTTGTGGGAAACCAAATACCATGAAACTTCTAGTATAGGTTTGAAAAGTGACAAACTGAGTTTGTGCCAAGTTTCAAGGCAATTGATTGAAGTTTTGGTGAATTTTGGTACATTAAGCTCTTTTTACATTAAGCTGCTCACATTAAATGTACGTTAAGCCACATTAAGCTCCCCAAAAAACAAGCTTAATGTCACTCATTTGCCTTGTGGAATTCCAAAATCCATGAAACTTCTAGGATAGGCTTGGAT
Source organism: Bombina bombina (assembly GCF_027579735.1). Lineage (NCBI taxonomy): Eukaryota > Metazoa > Chordata > Amphibia > Anura > Bombinatoridae > Bombina > Bombina bombina. The sequence goes on along the minus strand of NC_069504.1, from coordinate 163,196,112 downwards.
AGTGGAAATCTTGGGTTGTGCAAAATTATGCAGCGATTGATTAACATTTGGCCACTTTTTTACTCATTAAGCTACATTAAGCCATTTTCACATTAAGTGTTTTAGGATGTCCCAAAAAAATCCAAACAATGGTCAAAGAATGGGAAGCAGCACTCACTGGATTTGTGAAGCAGATAAAGATCTTTAATTTTCAAAACACTCCTGTGACATTTTGGGGTCGTCATGCCTTTCCTCAGACAGTGTATAATGGGTCAAGCAAGAGCTATATATAACAACAAACATAATACAATATGAAGGAGATGAATATACCCCTCTGTTCGTTAGTCAACTGCCATGGTTTGAAAAAAACAAACACTTCCAGTATCAAGTGATTCGTAAGCTCACTCTGTCGTTACCATGGTGATATAAATAAACAATTATGCGAAATATAACAAACCATAGTGTGTCTCAAACATCTAATAGATAGTGTGGTGTGATTTGTATTGTGTACCAAAGAAGTGAGTCGTATAAGTGGTAAACAAACTATACATACTCAAGGTTGTAATGGTCTGAGGATGGGGCAACCAGGTGAGGAGTACAAAGACAAGTGTGTCTTGCCTATAGTCAAGCATGGTGGTGGGAGTGTCATGGTCTGGGCCTGCATGAGTGCTGAGGACTCCAGTGGCAACCTGTAAAGCTCTGGTGAACTCCATGCCCAAGAGGGTTAAGGCAGTGCTGGAAAATAATGGTGGCCACACAAAATATTGAAACTTTGGGCTCAATTTGGACATTTCCACTTAGGGGTGTACTCACTTTTGTTACCAACGGTTAAGACATTAATGGCTGTGTGTTGAGTTATTTTGAGTGGGCAGCAAATTTACACTGTTATACTAACTGTACACTCACTACTTTACATTGTAGCAAAGTGTAATTTCTTCAGTGTTGTCACATGAAAAGATATAATAAAATATTTACAAAAATGTGAGGGGTGTATCAATTAACAATGTATTGACATTTCGGTGAATATACAATCCCCTTCTTCAGAACAACATTATATATTAGACAATATAGTCAAACTGGAGCTCAGTATCTACTGTAGTTATCTAATTTGTGATTCAGTAGATAACTTCAAGATATATAATTAGGGTGTTTATTCCAACCCATTACAATTGCCATGCAAAGTAATCTGTGCAGGTTTTTTGCATATTTTTGTTTTTAAATTCAAGGCCATTCTAGCACATTTGCATAACAAGAAATCATCAGATACTTATCTTTAGGAACCTTTTACCGACAGTGTTCCAATATATAAGTATTTGTTTTTATTTATTTTTTGTAATTTTTTTTTTGGATTTAGTTAATTCAACTTCCTTGCCTCTTAAATGCTTGCAATGGGGGTCCTTTTTAGCTAAACATAGCAGTAATGTTATCTGGAATAAATGAAAACATCCAACTCATGAAGGAATCCATATGACAAATTTCTACTTTTTTTTATTTATTTTGGGATCACCAATAAATTATGATCTATATGGAAAAACTAGGAAATGTTTATGTGTAAACGTGTGGATTATGGAACAACTAAAAGCAAACACTTTTGATTTTTTCATTTCATCTACATATTGCTATGAATTCACAAACCTCTGTACTGAAAATAAATATGGAGAATAAAAGATGAAGCTAAACAGATTTTAATATCAGGAAAGTGAACATATATTTATAATCAGTCAATCATGTTTTCGTGGCTGATTTATAAGTAAACGTGTGTAAAAAAAAAAATAACTTTAAATTTAATATATATATATTATATAAATATCACTGCTGAAAAATAGGTTTAAAAATCTGAGCATTGGAATAGAAAATCTGCATGATCATAAAAAAACTTATATTATTATAAGTATTATACTTTGCTATAATATAGTGATAAATCACTAGAAACTGTGAATTTTTGTGACGCTGTCAGAACAATTTTGTTTTTCCTTTGCAAAGTAACTGGAAGATATTGCTGTGGAGATTCCTAAATATTTTTCCACCAAAAGGTGAAGTAAGTTGTAACTGTTTTGCAAAACTATTGCCAGTAGTTATGCGTCCCCACACAAAATAAATTGAACTCTTGCCCTATTTTGTTACACATTGCCTTATGCTGTGTATTGAAAGTGAATTCTTGCAGATTGCAAAAGGGAAACAATCTTTTTCTTCCATCTCAATGAGCAAACAAACCTACAAGCTTTGTGCAAACAAAAGAGGGTAATACCATTCTGTGGCTGGTATAAATACCAGTGCCAAATTATAATGGGAACTATAATATATTTCATTAAAGGGACATGCAAAAGCAATAACATATGTTCAACTCAGCACTCATTATTGTACTATGGCTTGCATATGACTACTAGTCCAAGAAAGTTGCTTAGATGTTTCCAAAAGTAATAATTTTATGGCAAGACAGGAGGCTTCATATTTTGCATCAAATCTTTACTGAATCCAAACAGCAGCAAAGAAAACATACAGAGAAAAAAAATAACAACATAGTAACAAGGCTGCATCAATCAGCACACAGCATTCTAATAAACCAGTCCAGCACTTCCTCTTTTCTATTCTGCTTCCAGACAGCAAGGTCATGTATATTTTTATCCTTATTCTATTGCAATTAGATTCTTGCATATTTTTTTGTTCTTATCTTCATTTCAATGTATTTGTTATATTACTATGGTTTGCTTTTCGTTTTGATTTCTGTGTTTAGCTGGCTAAATATTCTGAATTTAAATGTGAAACTTTTTTAGCTGTATATTTAAATACTGTGTTTTACTAGAACAATGATGCATCAGTCTAGCAGCTGAAATACTATATACTGTACATGGTATGCTTTGTGAGGTTAATATCAATGTCTAAATGTTCCGTGACCAGAGCATCGCTCTTTCCTACATTAATATCCTTTTACACTGATAAGGCATTTGATAAGGTTGAATCGTTTTAAATGCATTTAAGCATGTTTGTTTAATCAACTTACTGTATTGTTTTAAAGAAGCAATCAAATGGTGTTAAGCATTAACTCTCTATTAGCTCTGTAAGCTGTATTTTTGGTATATTATATATATATTTTTCTAGGTTATTTTCCCACAATCATTGTATTCATTGGTGGAAGTGGCACTCTTACCTAGTGATCGAGTGGTTTCATTTACCGGTCCGATCACTCTCTGCAGCTTTTCTCGCAGATCTGTAAGGACAGCCCCTTCCACCTAGAGTTACCACATTGTGTGGTTAACTTCGGAGCCGGGTTGACGCCTAGAAGTGGACCAGCTGCCATTGCCGATCGGCTGAACGAGCCGCTTCTCAACTCGACTCTGGAGCTGTTCCTTATAAATAATATTATAAGAGCATGTGTTATTTTAATAGTTTAGTATCAAAAAGTTAATGCCTCTTGTCATTAATTTTAATGCACATATTTACTTCTTAATTTTGGAAGCTTGCATTGCACAGGCTATTCAATATACACTGTGTTCAGTTTTATTCCAAATTATCCCTTCTACATGTCTAATAGATTATGGGTTTAATATATATATTATTAAATATATGTATTTTAGCCTATTTTAAGGCTACTTTAAATATTGGTATTAGCCTTCATTAGGCTATATTATATAATACGCATGCATTAGGTTATTATATAACGGCTAGATTAGTTTTGCGGTAAGAGGGGTGCGTTGCTAACTTGCACGTTTATTGTCACCGCTCACTTTCCTACAGTGCTGGTATTACAGGTTTTTATAAACCTGACGTTAAAAGGCAAGAAGTGAGCGTAGAGCAAAATTGAGCTCCATACTGCACTCCAATACCAGCGCTGCTTAAATCAGCGGTGAGCTGGTTGTACGTGCTCGTGCACAATTTCCCCATAGACATCAATGGGGAGAGCCAGCTGAGAAGAAGTCTAACACCTGCAATAAATCAGCGTAAAGCTCCGTAACGCAGCACCATTGATTCCTATGGGGAAGCACATTTTATGTTTGCACCTAACACCCTAACATGAACCCAGAGTCTAAACACCCCTAATCTTACACTTATTCACCCCTAATCTGCCGCCCCCGACATCGCCGCAACCTACATTATATTTATTAACCCCTAATCTGCCACTCCGGACATCGCCGCCACTATAATACACATATTAACCCCTAAACCGCCGCACTCCCGCCTCGCAAAGACTAGTTAAATAGTATTAACCCCTAATCTGCCGCCCCTAACATTGCCACCACCTACCTACATTTATTAACCCCTAATCTGCCACCTCCAACGTCGCCGCCACTATACTAAATTTATTAACCCCTAAATCTAAGTCTAACCCTAACACCCCGTAACTTAAATATAATTAAAATAAATCTAAATCAAACCTACTATTAATAACTAAATAATTCCTATTTAAAACTAAATACCTGTAAAATAAACCCTAAGCTAGCTACAATATAACTAATAGTTACATTGTAGCTAGCTTAGGGTTTATTTTTATTTTACAGGCAAGTTTGTATTTATTTTAACTAGGTAGAATAGTTACTAAATAGTTATTAACTATTTACTAACTACCTAGCTAAAATAAATACAAATGTACCTGTAAAATAAAACCTAACCTAAGTTACACTAACACCTAATACTACACTACAATTAAATAAATGACCTAAATTGAATACAATTAAATAAATTAAATACAATTACCTAAATTACAAAAACAAACATACACTAAATTACACAAAATAAAAAACAAATTACAAGATATTTAAAATAATTATACCTAATCTAATAGCCCTATCAAAATAAAAAAAAGCCCCCCCCAAATAAAAAAAAACCCTAGCCTAAACTAAACTACCAATAGCCCTTAAAAGGGCCTTTTGCAGGGCATTGCCCCAAAGAAATCAGCTCTTTTACCTGAAACAAAATACAAACAACCCCCCCAACAGTAAAACCCACCACCCACACAACTAACCCCCCAATTAAAACCCTAACTAAAAAAACCTAAGCTCCACATAGCCCTGAAAAGGGCATTTGGATGGGCATTGCCCTTAAAAGGGCATTTAGCTCTATTGCGGCCCAAAGCCCTAACCTAAAAATAAAACCCACCCAAAAAACCCTTAAAAAAAACTAACACTAACCCCTTAAGATCCACTTACAGTTTTGAAGATCCGACATCCATCCTCAACGAAGCCTGGAGAAGTCCTCATCGAAGCGACAAGAAGTCCTCAACAAAGCAGAGAAAGTCTTCATCCAAGCCGGGAGAAGTGGTCCTCCAGACGGGCAGAAGTCTTCATCCAGATGGCATCTTCTATCTTCATCCATCCGTCGTGGAGCGGCTCCATCTTCAAGACATCCAGCTCAATCCTATTGGTTGATTGGATCAGCCAATAGGATTTTTTCAACCTTAATTCCGATTGGCTGATAGAATTCTATTAGCCAATCAAAATCTAAGGGTCTCTTTCTCTCTTTCTGTCTCTTTCTATCTCTCTCTCTCTCTCTCTCTCCAAATGTGGCCCACATAGCTGTCCCACATCTTTGGAGATAGAAAGTCCCCTCAAAATCAAAGTTGTGAGAGAGCAAGAACAAAGTAATTCTCAAAATAAACTTCCGGAGAGAACGAGAACCAATCCTGAAGAAAGAAGTCAATAGCTTCCAAACCCTTATCGTGCGGGATGGAAGAATAGAGGGCTGTCACATTAATTGTGACCCTTCTATATGAGGCACCCTCCCAAGTTATATGTTCTACCTGTTTGACCAATTGTTTGGTATCTCATAAGAAGCTAGGTAAAGCCTCTATGAAGGGGTACAAAATAGAGTCAAGCCACTGGGACAGATGCTCAAAGAGGGAGCCTATGCCACTAACAATAGGGCGGCCTGTAACACATTGGAGAGACTTGTGCACCTTTGGGAGGTGGTGGAACACAGGAGTTACAGTTTGTTTTACATAAATGTAGGTGGATGTATCTCTGTCTAAATAGCCACCTTCAACACCATCATCCAGAAGATGGGACAGGTCTCTCTGGAAACGAAGGGTGGGATTGCAAAAGAGTATCGTGTAACACTGAGGATCTTGGAGTTGGCAATGTGCTTCATTTAAATAGTCAGCTCGATTCATAACCACTACCGAGCCGCCTTTGTCTGCATCACGTATGAAAATATCTTGGTTTTTAACCAATTGTTCAACTGTTTCCCTTTTATTTCTGCTTAGGTTATTAGGGATATTTTGGCTTCTTCCTGCTAGAGACTTGAGATCCCTTTCTACTCTTTTATAGAAATTCTCAACAATAGGTCCCCTACTTTGTGTGGGATACAATTTGAAGAGTGGTTTAAAACATCCTACACAATTTATTTGAGAGGACATAGAATCGTCACGTTCCCTAGAAAGAGTATTTAGGTATATCAAGTCACAACTTTCCAAAAAAGGTAAATTAGTATTTAATCTGGCTGATACCCAACCCATTTGGATGTCAATGTCTCTTCAATCTGAACAGTTCCCTGAGAAATTACCTTTCAGAGTGACATTACGAATTAAACGGTTTATGCCTATATTCGTTTTTAACAGGTTAAAATTGGTGGTAGGCACAAACCATAGGCCATTGCTGAGGACACGTTTCTGTGGCTCAGTTAGGTCTACCCTAGATAGGTTAATCACACATTTTATTTGTATTTCGTTTGGTGGCGTTTTTCTCTTAGATGATAAAATGGCTTCGCTTGGCTCATTTCCCTCCCCTCTGTCTGGTTTGCTCTGGGGTAAGAAAAATCCTGTTCTAATTGTTTGTTCTGTCTTGGTAAATTGGAGGTGTGGGGACCCGTATTGCTGGCCTGCTCTACCTGTAAGGGTGTAGGGAATGTAGTAGCTGGCTTGCTTCATGCCAAGAGCTGTCACCCTAAGCATGTGCCCTATGCAACTGCGAAGAGGCAGCTTATATGGGTGAATATGAATTGCTCAGAAATGGGTGATTGCCAGACACAAATGAGGGATGTAACACAATGCTTGAGACAAAGGGGATACCCAAACAAGGTAGTAAGAAGAGCTAATAGGGAGGTTACATCCATGAATAGGTCTAGCTTACTCTTGGACAAAAAGCATGAAAAAGTACATTTCCATACTTTTGTTACTGACTATAGCTCCCAATATGAGAAGATATGCAAATAGTGAAACATCACTTCAGAATTTTAGTTGCCGATGATAGACTAATCGACTGTGTACAGGCAGGAGTCTCTCTTTTGGAATAAATGCTAAGTTTTACTTTATGCTGCTGCTCGTTCTCTTTTGTATGGACTGTACTGATTTTGCCTGATACACCAGCACCTTGCAGCAGTCCCCACTTTGACTTGAAGCTCCAGGATTACCATAATTACCTATTGAGCCTATTGAGCGCTATCGTGTCAGTTTTGTGTTTTGTGCTGTTTCCCTTGCCTTTTGGATTCTTTGCCCAGCAGAAGTGAAATAGACCAGCTCATTGGTGCCTCGACTGCTACGTGATACCTGATTGTCAGGCTATCCCACAGCAGGAATCCCCTGATTGGAGGAATCATTGCTTCACTCATTGGGGCTGACCGTGCCCATGGAGACGGACCTGGATTCCAATAAAGCACAAGGATCTTCATCATGCCAAAGTAGGCATACCTTACAGTTGGAAAGGGAAGCAATGCTTTGCAGACCAGGGCCACTTATGCTCGCACATATGGACCTGGATTCCGTTGGATCAGTGTGCACTATGCCGCAAGATAGGTATATGTCTGCAGCTAGGCTGGTGGTAAGCATATACGACTCCTTTTATTCACTGACACCTAAGTTTGTTCTGACACAACACAAATCAGTTTTGTTCTACAGCTTGAACTTCTCCCTTAGAGCTGGAACTTGTACTATTATATATATATATCATGAGTATCGCTATTTGTGTGGTTTGATTGGGTGTATTTTTGTTCATGTATACTTATGTATGTGTCTATCTTGGTGTGCATTAGCGTATTTTGACTCTGGAGCTTGGTTAGAAGTCTGAAAGTCGGCGCCATGTTATTTAAATATAATCTATTAATTTCATCAAACAAATTCTTCCAGATGGACTTTATTTATTGATCTTCCACAAGGCATTCATACAAAGTCAATATTCCTTTACAGATTTTGTCTATGTCATCGGTAGAGGAATCCCGCTAAGATCTCTGACTGATTCAATTTCCCATCCTCCTTTTTGCTCATATTAATTGGACCTTTCTGGTCACACTAAAGTATATTTCCCCCCCTCTTCTGAGGAGAATTGTAAGCCCTCTCGACTCTCTCTAGTCGCTTTTGCCCTCAAGTGGCTTTGGAATGCCTTGTGCCCATCTCCCAGGCGTCACATTTAGGGGTTCTGTTTTATCTGTTCTGTTCCACCTGCTAAAACTTTCTTTGTTTTCCTCTAATCGTTTTATCTAATCTTGCCCTTGATGTAATTCGGCTATCTCCTCCAGTGCTGTGCTGAGAGTTCACACAGACGTGTGTCTGACCAGTGACTAGCTCCAGTCGGTCATGCGAGCCGCGGCTCAGCACAACATTAGTTCTCATTGTGGTTTTATTTCTTTATACTTATATATCAGCATGACACTGGTTCTCATTGTGGTTTTATTGCTTAATACTTGTCTCTTTCTATCCTCTTCCTTTTTGCCTTAGTTGAATCAGCCATTCCTGACATATTAAATCATCCTTTGCCCTTTTCAGAGGTATCCCTGAATTCCAGTGAGACCCACTCTAACCCTGTCACCCTGACTTCTAAACTATCTAGTTCAATATTGGAGTCTTTTATTTGCACAATTAGCTGGGGAAGACCCTATCTCCCAGTCCATTGTAGGGGCATATCTCAAGCCCGATGACCGCTAATCCCTCCCCTGGGTTTTTCACATAGGGATGATAGAACCTCCTCCCCAGAGGTAAAATGGGGTTTAAAAAAACCTCCTCCCCCAGGGTTTTCAAGAGGGGTTTCAAGGCTTCGACTCTGGCAAATTTTGAAATTGTTTATTTTGTTTGAAATTCTTATGTAGGTGCTTTAAAAATGCAAAATATGAAGCCTCCTGACTTGCCATGAAATGTGGATTTTTATAGCCTATGGTGACTAAATAATCTTGATTTTATTAAAGACAGGAGGCAAATATTTTTCCCCCTTTCTGTTCCCTCCCTTGATGTTTTAATAAGATTTTGTTTTCTAGAAATTCCAACTAATGATTTTATTGCTGTTGATATTTTTGCTGTTTAAAGGGGACACTGAACCCAATTTTTTTCTTTCGTGATTCAGATAGAATATGAAATTTTAAGCAACTTTCTAATTTACTCCTATTATCAAATTTTCTTTATTCTCTTGGTATCTTTATTTGAAATGCAAGAATGTAAGTTTAGATGCCGGACCATTTTTGGTGAACAACCTGGGTTGTCCTTACTGATTGATGGATAAATTCATCCACCAATAAAAAAGTGCTGTCCAGAGTTCTGAACCAAGAAAAAAGCTTAGATGCCTTATTTTTCAAATAAAGATAGCAAAAGAACGAAGAAAAATTGATAATAGGAGTAAATTAGAAAGTTGCTAAAAATTGCATGCTCTATTTGAATCACGAAAGAAAAAAATTGGGTTCAGTGTCCCTTTAAGTTTTTTTTATCTTTCAGTGATTCTGTGGATTTAATTTCCTCATTTATCTTCGGACCATGTCATCGGTTGATTTTCCGTTCCTGGGAGTCGCTGTCCCTTTCTGGGCTATGATGGATAGTCATTAAGTTTGTTCTTCTTCTTGATTGGTTCTGCTGTCTTCCGGTCAAAGAAAAGAGGAAGTGCTGAACTTGTTCATTAAAGTTTATTAGGCTGCTGTGTGCTGATTGGTGCAGTCTTGTTACTATGTTATTTATTTTTTCTCTCTGTATGTTTTCTTTGCTGCTGTTTGGATTCAGTAAAGATTTGATGCAAAATATTTGCCTCCTGTCTTTAATAAAATCAAGATTATTTAGTCACCATAGGCTATAATAATCCGAATTGTGTCTGTATTAAATCTCATTGTGGCGCTCCCAGTATTGCATTCCTTATCATATCCTGTTTTCATTTAGACAGGTTACAGAGAAGAACATATAACAGATTAATTTGTTACATTGGATTACACACTCTGAACCAATAACCTTCTATCGTCTGATTAAAGATGCCCTGATTGGATAAAGACAGGTCATGTGACCAGAAGTTAGCCGTAAGTTTTGAGCACCTCAAAGAAGCAGCTCACTAGCGATCACGCTAGGGAGAAGATATCCACTGTATTCCTTGTTTGCATTCTACTTTTACACGCATTTAATGAGATCCCCAACTAAGACTATACATTTATATGGACTGGTTTCCTACGATATGAAGCTATTTTAATATGCGCTATTTATTGTTTTTATGCCCATTCTAGATATTGCTCTTTTTTAAACTGTTTCTTTAAACTGTTTGTTAACCTATCCATTTGCACTCCCATTTTACCTTTTTGATGCCGGCATCTGATATTGTACATTTTTTTTTAAATGTTTTTATTCATAATTTTACGAATATATAACATAACAGTTGGGGACTCGCAGGACCCCTTTATTTTCATCAATGGAAGTAACCGGCATTTTGGGTCATATGACCCAGTACATGAAATATCGCTCATTTGGAAAATAAGAAAATAAAATAAATAAATAAATGCGAGTACAGCAGAACACTTTAGCTAATGAGTTTTGAGTGTAGCAAATCAGCACAGGGGGGGGGGGGGGGAGGGGGGGAGGCATTCATATGTGTGAGGTAGGGAAGGGGAGGGGGAAGTGAGTTTCGGTGGGTGTCTCTAGGAACCTACATACGGTACTTACCAGGTAAAATAGTCAAGTCGCCCGCTGTCGGATTAGGCGTCAGTACCCAGAGCCCGAGGGTGCCACAAACTATCATGGTCATTCTTCCAGTCAGCCCAAACCATCTCAAACAAGTCAGATTTATTGAGATCAAAATATATGGGCTTTTCCATTGTATACAGAAATGCCATTGTATGGATGATGTCCTCAAAGCTAGGAGGAACCTCTCTTTGCCAGGCCCTGGCTATATTGGTCTTGATTGAGGCCAGAAGATAGACTCCAAACCGACCTTGGTGACTGGGCAGGGCGTGTAGTCCTAGGTGAAGGAGTGCCAGCGCCGAACCAGCAGACACCCCAATACCATAATCTGAGAGGGTTCGCATTCCTCTTTCCCATAGGGGTCTAATGATGGGACATTCCCACCAGATATGCAGTAGGCTGCCATGATGACCACAACCTCTCCAACACTGAGGGGAGGTTCCAGGGAACATTTTAGACAATTTTGAAGGGACAAAATACCAGTGAGAGAGGACCTTATAGTACGTTTCAAACATTGTTACACAATGTAGGGTCTTCTTGGTTAACTGGATGGCTCTTTGCCAAGTTTCAAAGGTGGTTTCAATACCCAGAAGGGTATTCCATCTTAAGAGATGTGGGGCCAGTGTCGGCGGAGAAGTGCCATCCAGCAGAGCATAGTGCCTTGAAAGTGGCCGGATAAGTCTGCGTCCACCCTGCCAGGTAGACTCCCAAGGAGTAAGGGGGCGAGAGGCAGATGGAAGGAACTTCCAACTTCTCAGGAAACTCTGGATCCTACAGATTTCAAACCTGAGAAACTGAGGGACATCTACCTGCTGGTTAAGATGTGTCAGGGTTATAAACTCGTTCAGGTTCGTGGTGGACCAAAAGTCTGAGACTTTAGAGACCCCTAACCGAGCCCACGTGTTCTGGTGTGTGTCCGGTAAGTTCTGGAGCAGACCGACTACCGAAGTGATTGGGGAAGGATGGGGAGCAATAAGTTGACGATGTCTAAGACTGTCCCAGACTGCTAAGCACTCCAGGATGACCAGATTACTTATGCTCAATGATCTGCGGCTATGTTGTGGAATCCAGAGAACATCTTGGAGGAAAACACTGGGCGGCAATCATGCTTGCTCAAGTTCTCTCCACCTGTCTCGAGACTGAAGTACTCCCCATTGGGAGATATGCGTTAGCATGGCACCTTCATGGTATTTCACAACCGACGGTGAAGCTAGTCCACCTGACGGAATAGGGAACTGCAGTGTCTTATGGGCGATTCGGGGAGTTTTGCCTTGCCAGATGAATTTCGTGAATTCACTCTGGAATTGGAGGAGAAGGTGTCTTGGCACTCTAATTGGCAAGCAGCAAAATAAATATGTCAGTTTAGGGAGGAAAGACATTTTAAGAGAAGAAATTCTTCCTATCCATGAAATGGACTTGTGGTCCCACTTGTCTTTTAAGTGTCTTAGTTCCACTAGCAGGGGGAGATAATTGTCTTTAATCATTTGTTGGGCGTTAGGAGACAACTTAACCCCTAAATGGGTAATCCGTTCGGTTAACCACTTGAAGCAATATTTAGCTGTTAGCTCACGGATGTAGGGTATCCCCACCAATAAATTTCAGTTTTGTTTGTATTGAGTTTGTAGTAGGAGAGATTTCCAAAAATATTTAAAGTCTCCAGCAACCTAGGTATAGCTTTGGCAGGGTCTGTAGTGAAAACTGTGACGTCGTCTGTGAACAGTGCTATTTTGTGTAGCGAACCCGAGAGTCTAACCCCAGGAAGACATGTGTCCGACCGGATTTTCATGGCCAGAGGTTCGATCGCCAGAGCAAACAACAGGGGTGAAAGAGGACACCCCTGCCTGGTGCCATTTGATATTTTGAATGGCGAGGTTCGGAAACCCAGCCCTCTGACAAATGCTGTTGGGGTAGAGTACAGGGCTTTAATAGCCACGCAAATTTCGGGCGGAAACCTAAAGGCTTGGAGCGTTTCCCATAAGTAGTCCCAACAGACTCGATCAAAAGCCTTCTCAGCATCTAAAGAGATGACCGAGAAGGGCTTTTTCATTCTGGTTGACTCGCTCATGATGTTGATGAGGCGTCTGGTATTGTCAGGACCTTCTCTGTTGTAGATAAACCCCACCTGGTAAGGATTAATTAGATCCGGCAGCATTTTACCTATGCGGGTGGCCAGGATCTTAGAATAGATCTTAATATCCATGTTGATCAGGGAGATCGGTCTGTAGTTCAAACAGATAGATGGGTCTTTGTCCGGTTTGGGTATGGTGATAATGGTTGCCTGAAGAAATTCCTCTTTAAAGGACCCGGAAAGTAGATACGGAGCCAGTTCATGTATGTACTTTTTATAGAACTGAGCAGGAAACCCATCAGGCCCAGGAGCCTTAAAGGGCTTTGTGTGCCCGATGGTGTGCTTGATTTCAAGTAGGGTGATTGGCAAAGTGAGCACGGTTTGTTGCTCTACCGTGAGTGCGGGAAGGTTCAGGGTGGATAAGAACTGTTTGATTTCATCTGCTGATGACGGTTTTAAGCCGTCTCCACTGCTAATGTTGTATAGTTTAGAATAGAAAGCTGCAAAACTTTCGCCTATCAGAGATGGCTTCTTAACCAACCTGTTGCCATGTAGGATTTGTGAGATGCGGGTGGCACTGTGTTTGTTTCGTAGTTTATTAGCTAGGAGCGTATCAGCCTTGTTCCCCTTATGGTAAAACAATTGTTTTAACTTAGAGAGGGCACTCTGAGTCCGCTTCAACTCCAGCTGGTTGATATGATCTCTAACCACTCTGATTTGTTCCGTCAATGCTGCTGAGATATCTGCTCGATTACTCATTTCCAAGTGTCTGAGTTTGGTGTGCACCTGTGCAAGCGTTAGACCAGCCAATTTTCTCAAATGGCCCTGTTTGTGGATTATAAGTCCGCGAGCCATTGCTTTGATGGCACCCCATAAGGTATCGTCTGGAGTATGTCCGTTGTCATTTTGTCTAATTAATTCAGATAGGTCGCGTCTCAGTTCTTCCCTGAAAGCTATGTCTGTTAGAATATGACGTGGGAGACTCCAACCTGTCTGAGTAGTAGGTTTGTCCATGGGGTGTAAGTCCGTTAAGATTAAGTCGTGGTCTGACCAGGAGCTTACAGCAATCTCCGAACGCATGACCGAGTCTAAGGTTTCTGCCTGACAGAACATATGGTCTAACCGAGAGTAGGTCTTATGGGGATATGAGTAGTGAGTATAGTCTCTGTCTCTAGTATGCAAGGACCTCCATATGTCAAAGTAGCCGTAGTGAGACATGACGTCCCGGAACTTAGCAGAGAGACTGATTGCTTGGGGGTTAGTGTTGTCCGGGGTCTTAGTTTTACGGTCTAATGAGGGGTCCCAGGTCATGTTAAAATCGCCCGCCAAGATAACTCGTCCTTGTCTATATTGGTCTACTAATTGGAGAATCTTGCGGAGGCATGTGAGTTGGCGAGAGTTGGGGAGATAGATGGATACCAGTGTGTGTAGTACGTGATTTAATTTTCAAATTAGTATGGTGAATCTGGCCTGAGGGTCTCTGAAAGTCTGGATGAGTTCGTATGCTACTCTGCGATGTAGGAGTATGGCTGTGCCCCTGGCTTTCTTAATAAAAGGAGAGTGATCGGGTATCCAGTAAGAACGGGAGTGGAATCGCTGCGGGGAGTCTAACTTCCACTGAGTCTCTTGTATGAAGGCAATATCTGGGTTATGAAATTGGAGTTCTCTGGTCAAAAGACTCCATTTGTGGGGGAAGTTGAGACCTCTCGCGTTATGGGTGAGTAGTCTGAGTCGGTTTGCCATTAGTTTAACGTGAAGGGGAAGGAGGGGAAGGAAAAATAGGGGTATGATGACATAGAAAATTCGGAGTATATTCTATTTCAGTGAGTACTGTACTAGAGTTTGAGGTGGAAATAGTCCACCTAGGTGGAACCCTGGCGTGGGCTGCCTGTATGGGGGGGGGGGAGCTATACGAGGATGGGCCGGGGTATCCGGCCTCACTCTATCTATAGATTAAATGGATCTCGTCAGTAACATTTATATGAGGGCAACTTGACTGCGAGATCTTGCTGAGGGAAGGGGTAAGATGTATGTAACTATGGAATGTCTTGGTCCCTTTAGAAGTGCCCTGAAATGGTAATAAGTAATCATAAACAATAACAATAATACATTAGCCAATAGATCTTGCAACAACAACAACCTTAGCAATAACATTATCAGTATCAGTATCTCCCCAACAAGACAATCTTGCTCAACCTGTGTTAGGGTGACCTCCTTCTATTCTTTAGTGGAACTTAACCTGTAAAGAGAAGTTTATCAACTTTTTTTTCTTTTTTTTTTTCCCCATTAGAATAAAACAAAAGATAAAGACTTATTTGTATGCAAGCCTAGTTAGACCTAGCTTTTGACAGGGGTTCCCCTATCGGCTATGTCGGGGAGAAGAAACATAAAGTAGAAAGTCAGGAGTGGGGCATCATTCCAGCTTGTCCTTGACCGATGGTCAGGGTAGAGTCACCAGAGAACCCTGAAAATCCTGAATTGCTTGGGTTTTCTGTTTTTTAGGTTGTTGGTCCCCAGGTGGCCAGTCGGGCGCCGTGGCCCTCAATCTTGCTTTGAGTGGAGCGGGTTCTGTTGTGCTGCCTTTTGTGAGGCCCCATTGTGCAAGCAGAGTGGTGCCTTGAGCCAGAGATGAGACAGTGTGGGTTTGGTTGTCCTTAGTGATTATCAGCTTGGCAGGGTAACCCAACGATATTTAAGGCCCACCTTTCTGAGCTCGGAGGTGACTGGTTGATAGAGCCTGCGGCTTTGCAAAGTATGAGCCGATAAATCCGGTAGAAGCTGGAGATTCTGGAATTTCTCCGCCAATTGTGGTTTACGGAAGGCGGCCTGCATAAGCTTATCTTTGAAAAGGAAGCTGTTGAAGCAGACAATGACGTCTCTAGGTTTGTCTTGTGAGACTGATCTTGGGCGCAAGGCTCTGTGGGCTCTCTCCATTGTGGTGGTCATACCTTCGGTAGAATCAAGTAGATTGTTGAAGAGCTCAGACAGGTAAGGTTGTAGGTCTGCAGGCGAGACATCTTCCGGGATGCCCGGAACCTGATGTTGTTCCATCTGGCCCGGTCTTCAACATCCGCCAGTTTGAATTCTAATTGGCTCAACTGGTCAGCCAACGACTCAGAGTATGCAAGTAGGTTAGACTGGTCTGTAGTGATGTCGTCCTGTCTTCTCTCCAGAGAATCCACCCTGTCTCCAATTTCACCTATGTCTTTCTTAAGTTCGGCATGGCTCCTTTGTATTTCCAAAGTGATGGAGCGTGTTTGTTGTGCAAACATTTTTTTGAGAGTCACCTCTGTGATATAGTGTTGTGACCTGGAAGGTGAAGTGGTTTCAGGTTGGGATCTCTCTGCAAGCGACTCTGAGTCACTAAGGTCATCGTGTGACTCCTCAGCAGGCCTCCGCATAGGCTGTGTGAAGTGGTCTAAGACAGTTTTCTTGGATGGACCTGGGGTCCTAGACTGCCTTCTAGCAGTGTGGGGCATGATTGCTTCAACTATGCGGCCACCTGACCTTCTGGGGGACAATCCTATAAACAAGATGCTAAGTAGGTTAGACAATGTATGGCTAAGTAGAATTAGCAGATTCAATAAGGTTACATTCAGACACTTTAGTTACAGTCAGGGACGAGAGTGAACGTACATTCTAGGAGTGAGGCCTAGGAGTACCGCCCGGCTTCTACCCCTCCATCTCTTGTGGTCAAAACCAGACCAGAACTTTGCCTATACAAGGGGAGGCCGTAGGAATCAAAACGCAGGGGCAGGAGCCGGTCAGAGCCTCCCAACACAGGTTGAGCACATAAGAACTCCAAAACCTCCCGCACCCCCAGCTGACCCGGGAACAGTGGATACGACCCAAAGGAAGGGGAAAAGGGATGGGGAAGTGACCAACCCAGACAAGCTGGGTCGGAAAGGGGGGGTCAGCAAGGAGCCCCTCCCCAACAATTGCCCCACAGCACTGCTACCCAAATAGGCAGCACCAAAAAAATGTTTATGTTCTGTCACCTTCTACTCTCTTCCTTTACTTCCTCCCCCTTTTTTTTTTTTTGTCAGTGGGGTGGGCTTAAGGTAAACAACACGGCTCAGAAGTTCACTAAACTCTGACAGAAGTTCCCTTATAGCAGAAGATTGAAAACTCAGTAGTGTAAATTATCTACTATTCAGGGAGATAGTCTAGGTAAATTGAGGTAAAGCCGCCGATGCTAGTTTAAAGATATTGGGACTTAGGCTGAGGTTGCGGCGTCCTCACTCGCTAAGGTAGTCAGCGTATGGCGGTAACAGTTACAAGCTAGGCAAGTATGTGGCCAATATTAATGAGTGGGGTCTAGACCCGGGGGGGGAGGGGGTGCAGGGGGGGCCAGATGTTGCCAGTTCCTTCTGCGGGCGTTAGCACTTTGTAGTTCCTGGAGATACTACCCCCAATGAGCCTGGTGTTAAGTTACAGTTATAAAATTTAGCTAAATAAAGCAGAGTACAGTACAGTGATATAGTACTGATAACCCGTTAATAACTGTGAGAGACCTGTGGATAAAAGGTTATTGTTAGACAAAAGTATTAGATGACTTTACACCCTAGGCGACAAACCTAAGGACAATAGCACTGACGCAGCAGCCCTTCACAAATATATTTTATCAAACTGAGTTCACACAGCCATGAGAGGGTAAAAAGTGAGTGGAGTAACAAAGTTCAAGCCCTCAAATCTGTCAGACCCTGAGGAGGACTGAAATAGTTGCTAACCAGAACTGGGGTTAGTTGTAAACCTCCTAAGTGATGTGGTAAAAGAGTATACACAGACACTGTTCCTTTTTGTCAGGCTCAATAACTTGATGTCTCTATGGGCCTGATGGGGTGAAGAGCCACGTGGGCTAAAAAGCAAAAGTGAGCAGGGCCTATTGAGAGGGTAATAACGTCCAGTAAAGGCAGGGGCTGCTGCAAGGAGGGCCCAAAGGACAGGGTAGGGGTTCCTCTCAACGACCAAGAATAACCATGAAAGCAAGGAGGCCCACAGAAGTTTGTAGAGACTGACAGAGACTGCCAGTGTTTTGGCTAATAAGATATATTGGTCGGGGTCTCAGAGAATTGCGCCCGTCTAGCTCCCTTAGATAAGTTGGCTAGTGGCAGGGCAAAATGCAGGCTTTAATTTAGGGGCCCAGACTTCGTTAATGAGGGAGCACTCTAGATATCCCCTGTTCTCCTTATCTGGCCAAACTCCCCTCTGGTGATACAGTTGCAGTATCGGGCAGCGGGTGTCTAAAGTCACTGTGTGTTTGACGCTGCTAGGTTACCACTCACCCGTACTCCACAAGCTCAGCCTCTGTTCGTCTCAGCAATGAGGCGACTGAATCCGCTTCAGTGGGATCCAGTTGCCCGTGGTCGCGGGTTGCCGGTCGAGGTAGGCTCCAAACAAGATGGCAGTGTTTCGCGCCAACCAGCGCAGCCTGATGGAGGACGTGGATCCAGGCCCACGACGATCCCAGGCGGTAAGCACTATAGAGGTGGGAGCAGGAGGTCTTGATGAGCCGCAAGTATGCGGGATGATGCGGTCCCTTCAGCTACAACACCGCGGGTGGGTGGATTGGTATTGAGGGTCAGCGCGGCGGACACACTTGGCGCCTCTCAACGGCTTCTGACGGGAGGTCTGGGAGGCTCAACTTTACACCCGGTCGGGCAGGCTGCAGCTAGTGATGGCTCCGGAGTGGATCCCCGACCCTCCGGAGCAGCTGGAAAAAGTTTTCTGCGGTGCTGGAGTCAGGTCCGGTTAGGTTGTTGCTTGGGCCTGATAATCTCAGCTGGGTGATCCTGCTATCAGCCGAAAGTGTAACGGCTGTCCTCTGTAAGGGCTACTTGGCAATATTCTGTCCAGAGAGTAGGGTATGTGGACTTTAAGACCGTTATTTTATGGCACAATATCAGGAGCTCTTCTCTAGCACGGCCGCTCTTGTTGGCGGTTAGCTCCGCCCCCCTTGTACATTTTTTTAATGTTAATTATTTGTTTTTTATTATTTTTTATCTGTTTTCACTTACTAATTTTAGTTTTTTTCTTTTAACTCTTTTATTTAGCTCTTTAGACAGATAGCTCTTTTTGAGCACCTAACCCTATTCTTTGTTCTCCACTTAATCTTTTAAAGGACCATTAAATACAGTTAATTTGTAAAATAATTACTGTTTAGCTGTAGCAAACATTGCACTGTTCCCCCTTCTGCATCTCATACTGTATTTAGTTGATAGATGACAAATCCAGCTTCATCCAATCATTGCGTGTCCCCTTTGGCGTCCAACTCGAGGGGCACACAATGATTGGATGAAGCCTGATTCGTCATTGTTCAACTAAATACAGTATGAGATGCGGGTGGAGGAACGGCTCAATGTTTGCCATAACTAAACGGTAATTATTTTACAAATTAACCATCTTTAAAAAATGTAATTAATGAAAGTGCCCCTGTTTTTAAGATTAATTTTATATACTATGTCTTAAAGTGCCTAAGTTTACAATCACTTTAAAAAGTCTACAAATGCATAATAAAAGGTAATGTGATAGCACAATTAAATAGTCTACAATTGCATAATTAAAGGTAATGTGATAGCACAATTAAATAGTCTACAATTGCATAATAAAAGTCATTGTAATAGCACTAATCAATTTTAAATGAGCAGTAGATTGTTTTTCTGACAAATTTCAACATTTACTTCAATTTGCCGGCCCCCTGTATCATGTGACAGCCATCAGCCAATGACAGACTCATATATTTATTCACTATGAACTTTTGCACATTCTCAGTAGTACCTTGTGCCTCAGAAAACGCATATATATAAAATGACTGAACAGTTTGATAATGGAAGTATATTGGAAAGTGCAAGCTCTATCTGAATCATGAATGATGTTGATTTTCTACAGTATTTAATCAAATTTCCTATTTAAATAAAATTAGGTTTACTTCAAAATGTGCACATTTCTCTCTCAAACAGAAGAAAACAGTAGCATAATACTATATCAACTCTTTTAAAAATATTTATGCACAAAATTAATTATATACATTTTGTATTATAATCTTTCTTGATGATTGCAGTGTCACTGTTACCAGGTTGCAAAGTCACTTGCTCAGAACACTTCCTCACTTCCAGACTCAATATTCTTAATAGTTTACTGCAGCCAGTCTGGGTCACACAACTCAATTAAATGGTAGTTACTATTCATGTCATGAAACCAATTGTAGGTGGTTGTGAAGGAAACAACTGATTCTGTAGGGGGAATGTCAGATGAAGCAGTGTGGGAAATAGAGATTTCTATTAAAAGAACTACTTTAAGTATAATTATACATTAAATTGTATATTGAAGAGTGGGTACAAGCTTCTTTATAATGACACTAATACTACTATAAAAGGGACAGTCTAGTCAAAACTAAACTTTCATGATTCAGATAGGGCATGCAATTTTAAACAACTTTCAAATTTACTTTTATCATCAAATTTGCTTTGTTCCCTTGGTGGTATTTTTGAAAAGCTAAACCTAGCTAGGCTTAAACTGATTTCTAAACAGTTGAAAACCGCCTCCTAGCTCAGAGCATTTTGAAAGTTTTTCACAGTTAGACTGTGCTAGTTCACATGTGTCATATAGATAACATTGTGCTCACTCCCGTGAAGTTATTTAGGAGTCTTCACTGATTGACTACACTGCATGTCTGTCAAAGGCACTTAGATAAGGAGGCTGTCTGCAAATGATTACATACAAGGTAATCACAGAGGTAAAAAGTATATTAATATAACTGTGTTGGTTACGCAAAAACAGGGAATGGGCAATAAAGGGATTATCTATCTTTTTAAATAAGAAAAATTTTGGTGTAGACTGTCCCTTTAAGATTTAGGGATAATTGACAGAAAAGGTTCTCGTCAGATAACATGGAGTTAAACTGAAAAGTGCTGACATGGTTTCTTTGTTTTTACTTGCACTCAGTTTTAGCTTTTAGCAAACACAGGGTGTGTCTTTTTGATCATACAGTTTAGTCTATACCTAGTTCCATGGGTTGCCAGGTCCCCAGAATTCAACCTGCCAGTTCAGTATTTTAGCAGGCTGTCCAGTAAAATATCCAGACAAAAACACTTAAAGGGACAGTGCAAACCAAATTTTATATAACTGCATGTAATAGACACTACTATAAAGAAGAATATGCACTTACTTAGAAGCTCCCAATTTTGCACTGTTGATGAGGTTGACTGGGACACCCAGTGAAAGGGGCTGGAAAAACAAGAGCAAGCACCCCCCCCCCCCCCTGCATATGAAAAGACAGATACCATAAACAGGAGCCAGCAGGAGTCTGTAAACGCATATACATCTGACACTGTGGGGCTTGGTTAGGGGTCTGAAAATCATCACAATGTTATTAAAAAATAATCAAAGCTATACATTGTTATAAAAACACTCCCAAATGGGCTATATACATGGATCATCTGCAAAACAGTTACTTAACCCTTTAAGTGCTAAGCACTTTCCCACCTGGGTGCTAAGCACATTTGAGGGTTTTTTAATTTTACATTTTTAATTTATTTTTAATTTTTTTACATTTTTTCTTTTCATTTCAGATCTCGATTACCTTTCCAATGGTGGGTCTTGGGGGTCTGTAGCTGCTTAGATTCCTTAGATACAGGCTTCTAAGCAGCATGCCCCCTTTCCCTATATTGGCCATTGTCTTTTTTACATAAATTTGCGCGGTGACGTCATCACATCATTACGCGTGACGTCACCACGCAAACCGGGAAGCCCCGGCGATGCCTGTCACTCTACAGGCACAATCGCCGGGGTAGGAGCGGGTGGGATCCCCCAGATCTCCCTCAAGGTGGGAGAGTCCTAGCGACGGCATTAGCACCTGAGTGAGAAACTCTGCGACGGCTCAGAGCCGTCGTTAGCACTCAAGGGGTAAAAAAGGGACACTGAGCCCAATTTTTTTCTTGTGTGATTCAGATAGAGCAGGCAATTTTAAGCAACTTTCTAATGTACTCCTATTATCAATCTTTCTTTGTTCTCTTGCCATCTTTATTTGAAAAAGAAGGCATCTATGTTTTTTTTTGTTTTAGAACTCTGGACAGCACTTTTTTATTGGTGGATGAATTTATCCACCAATCAGCAAGGACAACCCAGGTTGTTCACCAAAAATGGGCCGGCATCTAAACTTACATTCTTGCATTTCAAATAAATATACCAAGAGAATGAAGAAAATTTGATAATAGGAGAAAATTAGGAAGTTGCTTAAAATGTCATGCTCTATTTAAATCAGGAAAGAAAAAAATTGGGTTCAGTGTCCCTTTAAAGAAAAATCTAGTGTACAATGTACCTTTAAATGTCCATGAGTGTAATGCCCCCTATGCCTCAATAATAACTAATATGGAGCAGAAAATATGAGGGACAAAGATGTACAAGTATTGATTTGTACGTTGCTGCCAACCAAGGGAAAAAAATGACTGCCTAGTTGTGAATAATATACATGTAGGATCAAGTGTGGGGTCTAAGGTAGAGCTTTTTAGGGGAGGGGCATTGTGTGACCCCACAGAACATCGTGCCCAGTCACCTACAGATTGTCTGGTATTTTTACGCAGGACAGCTGGCAACCCTAGTGCTATGGAATTGGGCCGCACTATACAAATAAACAATAAAAATAATAATAGCAGCGCTGCTGAATCTGTTGGCGCTCTACACATAAATGATGATAATAATAATGATGGTAATGCAGTAGTCTTGAGGACTGGAGCAGAAAAACCCTGTGCTAACAGGCCAGATTTTCAGGATATCTGAAACCGAGCACAGGTGGAAAAGAGCAGGTTAGTAACCATGGTAACCAATCAGCTGATTATGTTCTAGGACAGATATAATAAAAATCTGGCCTATAAGGGGTCCCTATCACTGGAATTGAGAAACACTGCAATAGCAGAAGACTTGCACAAGACTGTAGTCACTTCTTGCGGTTTCTGCCCAAGACCTCTGTTAATCTGAATGGCCAAAACTGTCAGGAATCCTAATTCATTCATCAAAGCCTCAGTCAGTTCTAGATGGAATTTTAAAGGGACAGTACACTGTAGTCACTTTTTTCCATTAATGTATTTTCAATGACTTGTTATACCAGCTGCAGAGTATAAATTATATGAGAAATTGCATTTTCCGTTTTATATGTGTATAGGAAGTAGCTGGTTTTGTGCTTTTAAACCACAGCCTATTACAATTGGTTGAACTTTCATGTAATATCACATCTCATTATGTTATCACTTTGTGTACACACACTTGCTTCCTTATCTTATATTGTCTGGAAAACCAAAGCTCAATACTTAGAGAGAACAATGGAAAATTATCATTTTATTACTTAACTATCCTGCACCCCACTGGGAGTGTAAATTATTCTGCTGGCTGTGTTTACTTAGACTTATCAATAGCATAGACTCCAGTATACAAACGTTTACTATAGGTGGGGATACCACAGGCTAAATCAGCTATTTCAAATGCCAAAATAGGGGTAAAGGAGCTACTTGTAAACAATTTAATACACTCTAGCAGGTAAAATGGATCATTGGGAATAACTTAAAGGGGAGAAAGTTTTGGGTGCACTATCCCTTTAAGCATGTGGCAGCATTATTAAAATAGGCCTGAACTGATCATCTTCTTAACTAATAACAATTTCCTAAATAGATATTCTGTAACAATGCAGGGATTATCATTATTTGTCCTCAAAACATCTAGGAACTAAATGTTGTTCTTGTTAAGGGGCTAAATTACCACATTGTATCTTGCTTTGTCACCCCTCCCCCCTTTTTACATTCTGTACCCACTACCTGTTTATTCTTTCATTTGAAAAATATATATATTTTTAAAGGGACACGGAACCAAATTTTTTTTTTCATGATTCGAATAAAGCTATCCATTTTAAACAACTTTCTAATTTACTCAAATTATCTATTTTGCTTTATTCTCTTGGTATCCTTTGGAGTAAGCTGAACACATCGATAAGCCAATAACAAGAAGCATATGTGTGCAGTTACCAATAAGCAACTAGCCCCCAGCTCCTGTGCATACCTACATATGGATTTCAAAAGTAGATATCAAACAAAATGTCTTTCATGATTCAGATAGAGCATGCAATGTTAAGCAACTTTCTAATTTACTCCTATTATAATTTTTTCTTCGTTCTATTGCTATCTTTATTTGAATAAAACAGGAATACAAGCATAGGAGATGGCCAATATTTGGTTCAGCTCGCTTGCTCCTAAGCTTACATTCCTGCTTTTTTCAAATAAAGGTAGCAAGGGAACGAAGATATTTTTTTTTAATAGGAGTAAATTTAAAAATTGCTTAAAACTGCATGCTCTATCTGAATCATTAAAGAAAAAAAAATTGGGTTTTGTGTCCCTTTAAGCAAATTGAATAATATAAGTAAATTGGACAGTTGTTTAGAATTGTATGCTCCATCTGAATCACAAAAGAAAATGATTTAGCTTCATGTCCCTTTAAACAACAGGCTTTGTCTTACAGGATGTGATAATAGCTCCTATCTTGATATAATCAGACTTGTAATTGTGAGACTTTGGAATAAACATTTACTTTACAGGAACCTCCCAAAGAAGCACATACTGTTCTGATAATTACTGAGCATTAGATGTAGCAGTTTCCTCATGAACCTTAGGAGCCGGGTGATCAACTGGCACATATTGGAGAGACCAACCCTAAATTAAAGGGACATAAAACCCCAAAATTTTCTTTCATGATTTAGGTAGAAGTTCTACCGTAGAACATACCATTTTAACCCCTTAATGACCACAGCACTTTTCCATTTTCTGTCCGTTTGGGACCAAGGCTATTTTTACATTTTTGCGGTGTTTGTGTTTAGCTGTAATTTTCCTCTTACTCATTTACTGTACCCACACATATTATATACCGTTTTTCTCGCCATTAAATGGACTTTCTAAAGATACCATTATTTTCATCATATCTTATAATTTACTATAAAAAAAAATATAAAATATGAGGAAAAATTGAAAAAAAAATACACTATTTCTAACTTTGACCCCCAAAATCTGTTACACATCTACAACCACCAAAAAACACCCATGCTAAATAGTTTCTAAATTTTGTCCTGAGTTTAGAAATACCCAATGTTTACATGTTCTTTGCTTTTTTTGCAAGTTATAGGGCCATAAATACAAATAGCACTTTGCTATTTCCAAACCATTTTTTTTTTCAAAATTAGCGCTAGTTACATTAGAACACTAATATCTTTCAGGAATCTCTGAATATCCATTGACATATATATATATATATATATTTTTTTAGTAGACATCCCAAAGTATTGATCTAGGCCCATTTTGGTATATTTCATGCCACCATTTCACCGCCAAATGCGATCAAATAAAAAAAATTGTTCACTTTTTCACAAATTTTTTCACAAACTTTAGGTTTCTCACTGAAATTATTTACAAACTGCTTGTGCAATTATGGCACAAATGGTTGTAAATTGTTCTCTGGGATCCCCTTTGTTCAGAAATAGCAGACTTATATGGCTTTGGTGTTGCTTTTTGGTAATTAGAATGCCACTAAATGCCACTGCGCACCACACGTGTGTTATGCCCAGCAGTGAAGAGGTTAATTAGGGAGCATGTAGGGAGATTTTTGGGGTAATTTTAGCTTTAGTGTAGTGTAGAAGACAACCCCAAGTATTGATCTAGGCCCATTTTGGTATATTTCATGCCACCATTTCACCGCCAAATGCGATCAAATTAAAAAAAAAACGTAACATTTTTCACAATTTTAAGTTTCTCACTGAAATCATTTACAAACAGCTTGTGCAGTTATGGCACAAATGGTTGTAAATGCTTCTCTTGGATCCCCTTTGTTCAGAAATAGCAGACATATATGGCTTTGGCGTTGCTTTTTGGTATTTAGAAGGCCGCTAAATGCCGCTGCGCATCACACGTGTATTATGGCTAGCAGTGAAGGGGTTAATTAGGTAGCTTGTAGGGAGCTTGCAGGGTTAATATCACATTTAGTGTAGAGCTCAGCCTCCCACCTGAAACATCAGACCCCCTGATCCCTCCCAAACAGCTCTCTTCCCTCCCCCACCCCACAATTGTCCCCGCCATCTTAAGTACTGGCAGAAAGTCTGCCAGTACTAAAATAAAAGCTATATTTGTTTTTTTTGTGTGTTTTTTAAAAAAGCATATTTACATATGCTGCTGTGTACTATCCCCCCTTAGCCCCCAACCTCACTGATCCCCCCCAAACAGCTCTATAACCCTCCCACTCTAACTTAATCTGCGCCATCTTGGGTACTGGCAGCTGTCTGCCAGTACCCAGTTTAGAAGAAAACATGCTTTTTTTTCATTTTTACTAAACTTTTCTGTAGTGTAGCTTCCCCCCACACCAAACCAACCCCCCACCCCTCCACAATCTCTTTTTGTGCTTTTGCACAAACAAGATTTGGGCATTTCTTACTAAAAATATTTTCTGTAGTGTAGCGGTTCCCACCCGCTCCCGCCCGTGCACGCCCGCCCGCCACCCTCTGTGCACGCGCGCGCCCGCGCGCGCCCCCTAACGGTCCCGCCCCCGATCCTGCCCCCCTTGACATCACAGCGCACACCGATGGCCGCCCACCCACCTCCCAAGCCGGCTCCCACCCACCAACGATACCGGCCATCGATGTCCGGTGCAGAGAGGGCCACAGAGTGGCTCTCTCTGCACCGGAAGGCCATGTAAGGTTATTGCAGGATGCCTCCATATCGAGGCATCACTGCAATAACCGGAAAGCAGCTGGAAGCGAGCAGGATCGCTTCCAGCTGCTTTCCACACCGAGGACGTGCAGGGTACGTCCTCAGGCATTAACTGCCTTTTTTTTGAGGACGTACCCTGCACGTCCTCGGTCATTAAGGGGTTAAACAACTTCTATTATCAAATTTGCTTCATTCTCTTGGTATCATTTGTTGAAGGAGCAGCATTGCACTATTGGATTCTAACTGGACACATGAGTGAGCTAATGACAATTGCTAACTAGATATGCAGTCACCAAACAGCAGCTAGAACCTAGGTTCTTTGCTGTGCCTGAGCTCATCTAGATAAACCTTTCGGCAAAGGATAACAAGAGAAGGAAGCAAATTAATTAATAGAAGTAAATTGGAAAGTTGTTTAAAATTGCATGCTCTTTCTGAATTATGAAAGAAAAGAAAAATTGGGTTTCATGTCCCTTTTAAGTCAGGAAAGACATCTTTTGGGATAACTCATTAGGGTTAGATAAATCACTGTGGTTCATTTCAACTATTGTTTCATTCTGGTGGGAATGTCAAGCTTTTATGCAGCAGATCTCAGTAGCACTTGTTATGACATACTGGCCACAATGGAAGTGTTCAACTGCTATTTAAAGGGATACTGCAGACAAAAATTAAATGCACATAGATTAATTACATATTTGAACAGAAACATATTTGCAATATACATGTATTGGCAAAAAAAGCTTATAGTAATTTAAATGTTATCAATGTTTTAGTGTTAACATGATTCTCTGCACGTGCATGTGAAGCATAGCTTTGTATTCTCAGTGCAGCAGCATTTTGACATTTTAAATAATGCAGCTGCTCAGAGTGCCAGTGGGGCTTGTATCATGTCAGCAATTAACAAAATGAGTCATTACCAGATTATACAGGTGACACACCTTAGGCTCTCTGAGCAAGAGGTGTGTATAAAATGCTGGTGCACAAAGCTTGCTGGTGCACAAATGCATCCATGTGGATTTCAATTTTGACTGGAATATCCCTTTAAGTGCCAGATTTTTCTCTCTGTACAGCTGTTGGCTAACTTAAATGTTATTTATTTATTGTATACAGTCAATTAGTTTTTAGTAAATTGAGTTTTAAAGGTAATCAAGTTGACAGCTCGTGAGACACTGATTAAAGGGGCATGAAACCCCAAATTTTACTTTCATAATTCAGATAGAACTTAACATTTTAAACAACTTTAAAATGACTTCTGTTATCAAATTTGCTTTTGTTATCTTGGTATTCTTTGTTAAAAGAGCAGCAATGCACTACTGGGATCTAGCTGAATACATCCAGTCGCAAGAGGCATAAATGTGCAGCCAATCAGCACCTAGCTTCCAGTAATGCATTGCTGTTCCTATGCACTTGCTTATGGGTGGAAGTACAGAATATATTTTTACCTTGTCCCTACACAGGCACTTTCTAATTGCACCTAGTTGTCTTACTCATAAATGCAGCATTGAAGATTTTAATAAAGCAACAAAAAGGTGAAAGCCAGGTTGTCATTTTTAGTTTCCATGATATTTGTCAAATCCTTGCATTATGGAAAGTATTTAAAGGGACATTGTACACTAGATTTTTCTGTGCATAAATATTTTGTAGATGATCTGTTTATATAGCCCATCTGGTAGTGTTTTTATAAAAATGTATAGTTTTGCTTATATTTTAAGAACATTGTGCTGATTTTCTGACTCATAGCCAAGCCCCACAGTGCCAGATGTATACATGCGTTCACAGACTCCTGCAGGCTCCTTTTTATGTTATCTGTATTTTCATATGCAGGGAAGGGGGGAGTGTCAGCTCTTTTTGATTACCCAGCCCCTTTCAGTGGGTGTCCCAGAATACCTCATCAACAGCGCTAAACTGGGAGCTTCTAAGTAAGTTTTTAAAAGGTTTTATACTGTGATGAAAATGATGTATACTGTCCCTTTAATAGTCTCCTCCAATCCATCATAACTACTGAGTGAAAATATTGTATGGCAGCTCAGTGGATTTTTGGGTTCCATCTCAAAGCTTTTTAATAGAAGAGCTGCTACTTAAATTAGCTAAATAGTTCAAATTAATAAATCATAGAATAGAAAAATCTAGTTAAACAAAAACATAAACTATAAGAAACAGGTGTCTCACTTTTAAAAGGGCTTTTCTAATATTAATGTCACTTCATGTCTTGCTATTCATTATTTCATATGATTTTGAGTAATTTGATAACATTTTGTAAGTCTTTTCAGGACTGTAACATCCACAATTTTCAGATTTGAATAAAAAGAAAAGGAGGAAAAATATATAATGAAAATATATTGCAAAATGGTTTTACTAGGCTTATTGGAGAATTTAATATTATTATTATTATAATCTCAGAGTTACCTGTCCCCTTGAGTAATTTTACCCCTCTGGGTGCTGTTAATACCCAGTTAGCAGTGAAACTACTCCCACTGACTTCCAGTAATATACACAGCAACAATTTAACTCTCCCTGGCTGCCATTAACACACCCAGTGATGAATTTTGATCCCTCCTCCTGGACTGTCTGTAACATACATAGAGCAGTGATTTAACCCTACCTTGGCTGGCAGTAAAAAACCCTGAGTAGAAAGTAATATACTCTTATGCTGCATAGAACAGTAATTTACCACCTTCCCCATCCAGAGGTACACACAAGGTAATACCTTGGCTGCATTTAACACAAAACAGTGTCATACCAAGGGTACTTATCACCCGGGGCCATACATTTTTTTAACACTCCTAACCCCCATGTGTACTGTAAGGAAATTTTCACCAATATTCATAAAATGAAAGGAATACGATAATGTAAAGACAAGAAATAAAGACATAAATTTCTCTTTTTTTTCTTTCTTTCTTTTTTAGCTAAGGTTTTAATAAATATATTACAGGTAAACAACGTGAGCCACTTTTGAACAATATGACAAAGATTTTCCTCCCACTAACTGACTGAGACCAATCCTAGACCAGGGATGGAGAGGGCTGAGGCCAGGGAATAACAACACGTAGAACAAAGTAGGCCACTTTTGGACCTAAAATATAATATCTTTTACAGAGAGCTGTATTTATAGTATATGACTACATACATATATCATAATCATATCCATCCTGGATTCCACCATGATCATCATGATTAACATACTATTATGCACAACACCTGATTGCACCATGACCATTGCCACATCACATGGGATGCTGCTGGTGACACCCGTCCCCTGGCTCTCTCCCTTACCCACACTTCGCCAGTCCCCACCAATCCCCTGCCAGCCTGACCCTTTAAAAAATTTTTTTTTTATGTATATTCATCAATACCTGGCATCTGGCACTGTCATGATGTAATCTCTTAGCTTACTGGTTGTGAAGTTGACAAGTTTGACTCTGTCAGTCACCACCCAGTCACAGTTCTCCTCTCTCCCCTCCTCGGCTCTTGTTCTCCCAATCTCCAAATTGCCAAGATAGCACTGTGGCACATCTGATACGTACTGGCCTGGGCAGCATCCAGCATGCAGCCATACACAAAACCTATTTATTTCTGCAACGTGCTACTGCAACTACAGCCCCTGGCTCTAGGCTACCTCGCCTACTGACTCCCACTCTCTCACTCTCTCTCTCTCTCTCTGTTCCAGACTGCCGGACCCTCACTGACACTGTTAGTGCATGTCATGTTTTTCTGCGTGCACTACTGTATCTTCAGACTTCAAAATATTCTTTTTGTGCGCCTTCAGACTGTCTTGGCCCACATCCTTACTGCCTGCCTGGTTCCCTCCATCCCTTGCTCCTCGAGGCAGGACATGTGACTCTGAGGCAGGGCAGGCAATGGCACATTGACTGATTCACTGGCCCATGATTGCAAGTCATTTTTAAATTAAAGGGATATGAAAACCCCCCAAAATATTTTTTGATTCAGACAAGGCATACCCTTTTAAAAAAAGTTTCCAGTTTACTTCTATTATCAAATTTGATTTGTTCCCATGATATTCCATGTTGAAGAGATACCTAGGTTGACATCTGGAGTACTACATGGCAGTAAATAGTGCTGCCATCTAGTGCTCTTGCATAGTGCTGTTGCAAAACAGCTGCCATAAAGTGCTCTAGAAATGGGCTGGCTCCTAAGCATGAAGAAAAATTGATAATAGGAGTAAATTAGAAAGTTGCTTAAAATTGCATGCTCTATCTGAATCACAAATGAAAAAAATTGGGTTTCATATCCCTTTAATGTTGTGAGTGATGTTGAGTTGATCATGTGTGAGTGTCACTGTGTCACTCCCCTAGTTGTCAACATACGGAACAGACCACACCCACCGCCCCACCCTTGGGATGCCACTGACACAAAGAGCAGTGATTTAACATCTATACAGCTTGTTGAAATAGTTGACTGCCCATTAGAATACTGGACCCTGTCCAATGAAGATTCTGAAAGTTTAGTTATTCAGCTTCAATAAATTTGGGGGATTTTTGATCTTGAATTAATTCTTAGTGATTATTACCACTTAGAGAACATCCATCAACTAGTTTTAGAAAAAAAACTCAACAGCTTTTTACAAGAAACCTTGAGTAAGCAATTTCTATTAAAGGAATAGTCTAGTCAAAATTCAACTTTCATGATTTAGACAGAGCATGCAACTTTCTAATTTACTCCTATTATCAATTTTTCTTTGTTCTCTTGGTATTTTTTTTTTAAATTTTTTTATTGAACAATTACAAATTATACAAAACAATTATATCCAAACATTGTCGGGATCACGGTAGAATTCAAGTGGTCATACAATAGGTACATGGATAATAAGAGGAGAAAACAAAAAAAATACAAGATTTTGACGATACATAAATATATGGTGAATACATTTAACAATTAATAGAATAGAGGTATTCCTCCCAAATAAATTTAATAGAATAATAGTCCTCTAGTTAACCAATTTGGAAGTAGTGGTATTTCTCTAGTGTCAACGCAAGAGAAACATGCGCTATCCATTCTTTCTTGGAGGGAGTCTTTTTTCTTTCTTCCAATGTCTAGGAATCAATTGCTTTGCACAATTCAACATAAGACACAATAATTTGACTCTTAATTTACATCCTAATTTAGTGGGTTTGGGGAAGAGAGATATCAAATTGTAAAACCTTGGTCATTTCACGAGTAATGAGGATCCAGAGCTGTACCTATTTGTTTGCAGTTTCTCCAGCATATGACTGAAGTATTGGGGTATATTTGTTTCAATCTATGTAGCGTGTAGTACCATCTACTAGCTAGTTTCATATTAGTTTCCCATAAACTCATAGAGGAAGATGAAGAGTTCATTTGTGAAATGATATAAACTACTCTTTATCAGTAAGTTTGGTATTTAGTTCCTCTTCCCATTTCCGTGTGTACATAGGTAATGTGCGTGAATATTCTTGCAGGATTAATTTATAAGTTATGGAGATAAATCCTTTTGAAATAGTGGGTCTCTAACATAATGCCTCAAAAGGAGTAAGGCTTCTGTTGTTCTGTATACATATGTATTAAATTCATCAACAAATTATCACAGTCTAGAGAGATGCAGGTGATCAGACATATGCGTACAATTAATACCGAATATGTCTATTCAGTTTCAAAGCAAATAATGTGTTGTTCACACTTCACAGTCTATCTATGACAGTACATTTTTAAGATCACTGAAAAGAAAAATTGTTGGTGAATGAATTGGGTTGTTGCCATGCAAAGAAAAAAAATAAACGTTTCTATAGGATTTATTTTCCTTTGCTTACAAAGTAAGCTCAATGGTGTAAGGGGGGACGGGGGACGCTTGTCATACGGTCAAGTGTACAGATAACTTAAAAGAACAGCAAAAATCACAAAAGAAGTAAGCTCAATGGTATAGGGGGGGGGAGAAGGGGGAGTGGAGAGACAGTTTAAGGCTGGGTTGGTAAAGAGTATATATAACAGTATAAGGAGAAATAAGAGCTATGTATGAACTTTTAACCACATAAGGTACTCAGTTATATGTATCACCCCTTTAGAATATTGTCGCCACTAAACCAATTTGGGGAAGGGATGTGTGTTGTATCTCCCCTCAGGGATTGCTGTCACCACTGGACGGAGACGGAAAAGGGGTATTGGATATGACCCACTCTGAGTCACAGTGGAAAAGTGGAGGGGAGGTGCCTTTCTTTCTGATGTCTATCTTAACAAATGTAGAGTAAGCAAACATTGGCATCGGGCTAAGTTTACCACTATGTGCCATATCAGTATGGAGTTGTTTTTCATAATATAGCGAAAATAGCTTCCTGCTGCACAGTAATATATATTAGAGCCTCAATGTTAAGGTGGCTACAGTACATTCATGGTAAATAACATCTTGGAACAAATAGAGTGACTCTAGTAAGCATAAATCGCCCGTGAGTTATAGCACAGTGTAGGCATATGCTCTACAGTAGTTTAGATATAATGTGGGTAATTAGGCATTAATAACCAAAACAGTCGACTGGAACCTTGTAAAAACATTTGTAATATCTACCACACTAACGGCTAGATCACGAGTTTGGCGTTAGCCTTAAAAAGCAGCGTTGAGAGGTCCCAATGCTGCTTTTTAATGCCCGCTGGTATTACGAGTCAGGCAGGTACAGGTGTACCGCTCACTTTTATTCCGCGACTCAAGGCTACCGCAAATCCCCTTACGTCAATTGCGTATCCTATCTTTTTTTTTTTTTTTGCAAATACATATTATAGAAAACATGAGAGTATAAGTGTTACATCAAATATTTGCATCATATCTGAAAAACTCAGTTGTAAAAAATTGAAATACAGTCCTCTATTTTCTCTTTACTTTCCTATGTAGGCCTTGCGTAGACCTATATTGTTATAGTAGATTATAATATAGAATGAAAATAACAAAACAAAGTTTGCTCCCTATTATAGGGAGCAAAGACCACAACTGAGCGCAGAAAACAACATGTTACTATATGTTGGTGACAGTCCAACAGTATAAACAGCTATTAACACAAGTATACAGTAGATGAGCACAAATGGGTTAATCAATATGGTTGCTACCACACAGCAGTATCAACAAAAAGTGAGTTGTTAATAAATATAAGAGTGTTTACTTTACCGCCTGTGATTGTCGCCGTGGGGCGCTTATAATTGAGCCTGGTAGGATGTACATAAAGCCATCTGGCGGTCTGCTAGTATGTTGTCATGTAAATGGTATGGTATCCTAGCAGTGCGCAACCATATAAAGATTGGAGTACATGTGGTATGCAGCAAACCTATATATTGGAGCACTGTACATTTATGCTTTTAAAGTAAATTCATGTAATTCCTATGTGGATAAAATAATATGGGATATACACCTTGATTGAACATAAAGAGATTCAGAGAGCCTTGACAAAGTATGGGCAAATTGTTCATTCTTCGTGTAAGATGCAATAGGCACTGTCATTATAATATTCAGTATTTAGCTATGGGGTTTGGTAGAATGTTTACTTACAGTTTATGTTTATAGATTGTGTAAGGACATCCCAGCCTGTTTGTTCAATATCATGAATTCTTATGGATTTAATATACAAGGGAGGCTCCCGCATCAAGGGTGACCCACTGACACCATCTTCTAGAGTGTCTAACAGCATGTTAGTACTAGATTGCTGTCCTGGCCGCAGACAGTAGGAGTAGTGCCTGTGCGTTCACACCATGCTAGAGCATCCTCTACATGTCTATATATTAGAATTTACATAAACGTTTATTGTCATTCAGTGTAAGTAATTTTTGGGAGGGCTATCTGGACCCCAATGCCTTAAAGATAAAGTGGAAATGAAAGGTAGAGCTCCCTTAAAAATACATTACGTTTCTCTTTACAAGGCTCTTCCCTCCCGCCGATTCTTGAGCTCAATATGAATATTTACTCTGCTCAAAAATCTCTGGTAAGGTGTTTAAGTATGGCAGTGATATATTTCAAACATTTGGATATATTGGGTAGCAAGGAATTTCAAACGTAAAAACAGTGGAATCTAATCTACTACATATAGTACATATAACACTACACAGCACATGAACCGACCAATCTCCCATAAATTACAAATGTAAACCAGAACATATAAAACTTTCTTAAGAAAAGGCCGGTACCATTGAGGTGCAAGTCAGATACTTATGTGTTGTCTGGACCCGGTATATCAAAATAGGCATAGGGAGTATTTTCATGGCGGTTCCACCGCACTCCGTTGCAACCCCCAGTGTCAAAAAAGATGTCACAATCTGTGAAAAATGAGCCCTCAGCAACCATCTGGGAGTGTAACTTAGGGTCATTGTACCTTGTGGCTGTGGGACTACAAAGGAATTTCAGATCTGAGCCCCGGGTTGAATCTCTCGAAGCCGTGATCCAGCATTCTTTTGCAATATGGCTCCTGGTCAGATACTCAGCGTTGATCGGGATGACAAGAGTCAGGTGGGCCGCATTTTGTCTGGCTGTGTGAGAGAAGCCCCCGGGCACGACCGCACCACCTCTATTGATCCAGTCCTGTTTATCAGGCTCATTACCCTGCGCATCACCTTTCCACTTAAGTAATGAGCCCTGTAGCGGCACATGGTTTTGTCTATTTTGTACCTCATCCAAGTCCATGCTGCCAGTCTTGTCCACCACCGAGCTGTCCCGAATTAACAACATTTCTTCAATATTGATGTTAGACTCTCTGGTGATACTTCCTTGCTTGGTCTGTATGGGTAGCATGGTGTCAGGGGTAACGCCCGAGTGCAGAGACTGTTTCTGTAAAGTAAGTAGCCCATCTGTGCATGCTTGAGTGATATCATCTGTTATACTTGATGCTTCTAATGAACTGGGAGCCGCTGCCATATTTATGGGTGTAATGCTGAGTAACCGAACCAGATTGTCGTATGGGGCCCTGTCCATTAGAGAGCGCATCAAGCTCTCAATCTTTTCAAGATGGCGATCGGGACTTTCTTGCAGGCTAGGTGTACTGTGGATAGTCATTTTCCCTTATTGTTCCCACCAATCTCAGGCTATATACGTGGTGACTGTACAGTCCTTTGCCGCGCTCAGTTAAGGCTGAATACCTCGGTAAACCGAGGGGGAAAGCGCTACCTGATATGAGCCGCCGCCCCAGGTCTTTGATCTCCGATCCTGAGCTCTAATTTCACCAACACAGCTCGGTCAGTTGAAATAAAGTTCTCGCAATGGAGATGTGTATTATCTTGTTCAGTATGGTTGTCTTTGCTGTAAGTTTTTCACCAAAAATCGGTGGATAGTGATTCAATTAGAGCTCCTGGAGATGCGACCGTTCAGGATCGCTACTTGGATACGCCCCCGCGTATCCTATATTTTTAATGGGATTTGCCTAACGCTGGTATTACGAGTCTTGGAAGAAGTGAGTGGTAGACCCTCTCCTGTCCAGACTCCTACCGCATTTAAAAGTTAGTAGTTAAGAGTTTTATGGGCTAACGCTGGAACATAAACCTCTTAACTAAAGTGCTAAAAAGTACACTAACACACATAAACTACCCATTAACCCCTAAACCGAGGCCCCCCCACATCGCAAACACTATAATAATTTTTTTTAACCCCTAATCTGCCGACCGGACATCGCCGCCACCTACATTATACTTATGAACCCCTAATCTGCTGCCCCTAACATCGCCCACACCTACATTATATTTATTAACCCCTAATCTGCCGCCCCCACCTGCCTACAATTATTAACCCCTAATCTGCCGACTGGACATCGCTGCCACTTTAATAAATGTATTAACCCCTAAACCGCCACACTCCCACCTCACATACACTAGTTAAATTGTATTAAACCCTAATCTGCCTGCACTAACATCGCAGACACC
The DNA here is from genome assembly GCF_027579735.1 of Bombina bombina. Classification (NCBI taxonomy): domain Eukaryota; kingdom Metazoa; phylum Chordata; class Amphibia; order Anura; family Bombinatoridae; genus Bombina; species Bombina bombina. Next base: position 163,159,634 of record NC_069504.1, on the reverse strand, counting down.
TACTTACATTTATTAACCCCTAATCTGCCACCCCAACGTCGCTGCTACTATATTAAAGGTATTAACCCCTAAACCTAAGTCTAAACCTAACCCTAACCCCCCCTAACTTAAATATAATTTAAATACATCTAAATAAATTTACTAAAATTAAATAAATTATTCCTATTTAAAACTAAATACTTACCGATAAAATAAACCCTAATCTAGCTACAATATAACTAATAGTTACATTTGTAGGTAGCTTAGGATTTATATTTATTTTACAGGCAACTTTGTATTTATTTTAACTAGGTACAATAGTTATTAAATAGTTATTAACTATTTAATAACTACCTAGCTAAAATAAGTACAAAATTGCCTGTAAAATAAATCCTAACCTAAGTTACAATTACACCTAACACTACACTATCATTAAATAAATTAACTAAACTACCTACAATTAATTACAATTAAATTCAATAAACTAAATTACGAAAAACAAACAAACACTAAATTACAGAAAAAAAATAAAAAATTACAAGAAGTTTAAAATAATTACACCTAATCTAAGCCCCCTAATAAAATAAAAAAGCCCCCCAAAATAATAAAATGCCCTACCCTATACTAAATTACAAATAGCCCTTAAAAGGGCCTTTTTAAAGTAATCAGCTCTTTTACCTGTAAAAAAAATACAATACCCTCCTCCCAACATTACAACCCACACACCCCTACTCTACGGCTCCATTTTTAATGACTCAATGGAAGCGAGGCCAGTATCTAGGTCCTAGCGGTATTATTTTCTCATGTGAATTCCAAATTTATTTAAATATAATTTAAATAAATCTAAATAAAATAACTACAATTAAATAAATTATTCATATTTAAAACTAAATACTTACCTATAAAATAAACCATAAGATAGCTACTATATAACTAATAGTTACATTGTAGCTAGCTTATGATTTATTTTTATTTTACAGGCAACTTTGCATTTATTTTAACTAGGTGCAATAGCTATTAAATAGTTATTAGCTATTTAATAACTACCTAGCTAAAATAATTACAAAATTACCTGTAAAATAAATCCTAACCTACGTTACAATTACACCTAACACTACACTATAATTAAACTAATTACCTAAACTACCTACAATTAATTACAATTAAATTCAATAAACTAAATTACGAAAAACAAACAAACACTAAATTACAGAAAAAAAATAAAAAATTACAAGAAGTTTAAAATAATTACACCTAATCTAAGCCCCCTAATAAAATAAAAAAGCCCCCCAAAATAATAAAATGCCCTACCCTATACTAAATTACAAATAGCCCTTAAAAGGGCCTTTTTTTAAAGTAATCAGCTCTTTTACCTGTACAAAAAATACAATACCCTCCTCCCAACATTACAACCCACACACCCCTACTCTAAAACCCACCCAATACCCCCTTAAAAAAACCTAACACTACCCCATTGAAGATCACCCTACCTTGAGCCGTCTTCACCCAACCGGGCACAAGTGTTCATCCGATCCATCCAGAAGTCTTCATCCGATGGGGCAGAAGAGGACATCCAGATGGGCAGAAGTCTTCATCCTATCCGGGCAGAAGAGGACATCTGGACCGGGAGAAGGCTTCATCCAAGCGGCATCTTCTATCTTCATCCATCCGACGAGGAGCAAAGACATCCGGCGCGGAGCATCCATCCAGCACGACGACTAACGACGAATGACGGTTCCTTAAAATGACGTCATCCAAGATGGCGTCCCTCGAATTCCGATTGGCTGATAGGATTCTATCAGCCAATCGGAATTAAGGTAGGAAAAATCTGATTGGTTGATTAAATCAGCCAATCAGATTGAAGTTCATTCTGATTGGCTGATTGGATCAGCCAATAGAATGAAAGGTCAATTCTATTGGCTGATCCAATCAGCCAATCGGATTGAAATTCAATCCGATTGGCTGATTAAATGAACTGATCCGATTTTTCCTACCTTAATTCCAATTAGCTGATAGAATCCTATCAGCCAATCGGAATTCGAGGGACGCCATCTTGGATGATGTCATTTAAAGGAACCGTCATTCGTCGTTAGTCATCGTGCTGGATGGATGCTCCGCGCCGGTTGTCTTCAAGATGGAGTCGCTCCTCGTCGGATGGATGAAGATAGAAGATGCCGCTTGGATGAAGCCTTCTCCCGGTCCGGATGTCCTCTTCTGCCCAGATAGGATGAAGACTTCCGCCGGTCTCGATGTCCCCTCCTTTCCCCCTTCGGATGAAGACTTCTGGACGGATCGGATGACCACTTGTGCCCGGCTGGGTGAAGACGGCTCAAGGTAGGGTGATCTTCAATTGGGTAGTGTTAGGTTTTTTTAAGGGGGTATTGGGTGGGTTTTAGAGTAGGGGTGTGTGGGTGGTGGGTTGTAATGTTGGGGGGTATTGTATTCTTTTTTTACAGGTAAAAGAGCTGATTACTTTGGGGCAATGCCCCGCAAAAGGCCCTTTTAAGGGCTATTTGTAATTTAGTATAGGGTAGGGCATTTTATTATTTTGGGGGCTTTTTTATTTTATTAGAGGGCTTAGATTAGGTGTAATTAGTTTAAACTTCTTGTAAAAAATTTTTTTTCTGTAATTTAGTGTTTTTTTTCGTAATTTAGTTTATTGAATTTAATTGTAATTAATTGTAGGTAGTTTAGGTAATTAGTTTAATTATAGTGTAGTGTTAGGTGTAATTGTAACGTAGGTTAGGATTTATTTTACAGGTAATTTTGTAATTATTTTAGCTAGGTAGTTATTAAATAGCTAATAACTATTTAATAGCTAATAACTATTTAATAGCTATTGCACCTAGTTAAAATAAATGCAAAGTTGCCTGTAAAATAAAAATAAATCATAAGCTAGCTACAATGTAACTATTAGTTATATAGTAGCTATCTTATGGTTTATTTTATAGGTAAGTATTTAGTTTTAAATATGAATAATTTATTTAATTGTAGTTATTTTATTTAGATTTATTTAAATTATATTTAAATTAGGGGGGTGTTAGGGTTAGGGTTAGACTTAGGTTTAGGGGTTAATAACTTTATTAGAGTGGTGGCGACGTTGGCGGCGGCAGATTAGGGGTTAATTAATTTAATATAGCTGCAGCGATGTTGGGGGGGCAGATTAGGGGTTAATAACTATAATGTAGGTGGTGACGATGTTGGGGGCAGCAGATTAGGGGTTTATAACTATAATGTAGGTTGCGGGGGCGGCAGATTAAGGGTTAATAAGTGTAAGATTAGGGGTGTTTAGACTTGGGGTTCATGTTAGAGTGTTAGGTGCAGACATAAATTTTATTTTCCCATAGGAAACAATGGGGCTGCGTTAGGAGCTGAACGCTGCTTTTTTTCAGCCCACTCAGCCCCATTGTTTCCTATGGGGAAATCGTGCACGAGCACGTTTAGCCAGCTTACCGCTACCGTAAGCAACGCTGGTATCGAGGTGAGATGTGGAGCTAAATTTTGTTCAACGCTCACTTTTCTGAGGCTAACGCCGGCTTGCAGAAAACTCATAATATCAGCGTTGTCTTAAGGGAGCGGTAAGTAAAAAAGGCTCGTTAGCACCACACAGCCTTACCGACAAAACACGTGATCTAGGCGATTGTGTATTTGATTACCTATTGTCATGACTGTAATCAAATTCTCATATAATTTTCCTTTATGGTGTTTTGGAATTCACATGAGAAAATAATACCGCTAGGACCTAGATACTGGCCTCGCTTCCATTGAGTCATTAAAAATGGAGCCGTAAGCTACCGAAGCGGCCGACAGCTAAAAGTAATTTACGGCTGCATTTTAGTACCAGGTTTCCATTGAAAAGATTAGCGTGTTGCGCGCAGTCGCTCTTTTCGTGTAGCTGTAAGTTAAGGTTGTGTTAACGCTTCCATCTGACGTCGGATTTCTTGAAAATCAATTAGTTGCTAAGGTAACCCGACCTTACGCTATAGAATTTACGTTTAATGTCCGTGCTTCTTACCTGTGATCGCCTCTCAAGAAAAATAAAAAAACACTTATCCATATTTTTAATAATCAAATACTATTTTCTAATATAATTATATTTAACACTTCATAAATATAAGTAATATTTATTGCTGCCCTAGGCATAGGTCTAGTTTGCATTCTGTAGCTATGTTCTTGCATATATTATTATATTTAAATATATACTGATATTTCTATTAGAATATAAGTTCAACTATTTCTATACATGAGACAACAATAAATATTACTTATAACTATTTATTTCTACATTAAAACACTTGCATTATTTGCAAGTTTTATAATTTCAATAGAAAATAGGTCTCAAAAAGCACAATTTTCCTCTTTTACACCTAGTTGAGCTGGGGGTAATATTTCTCAATGTATCGACAGCCTCCGACAATGTATTAACGGTTAGCGCTTTCATTGGAAACCTGGTATAATTTATCGATTAACGGCTTCTATTACTTTCTATGGGACGCGAAGATCTATTCGGCAGCCGAAGTCCGGCTGCCGATATTGAGGTATAACGCGCCATTGGAAACAGTCGATAAACGATATTGCTTCCGACAGCATATTTATCGGTTTGCGAGTGCACGCAAACTGAATTACGACTCAATGGAAGCGAGGCCTATGTTGGTTAAGTGTAGCTGGATGTCGGTAAATGGCTTCCTCTAGTGTCGTTAAGGCAAAATATATAGTATAAATTTTAATTTACCTAGGTTATCTGTTAACACTATAGACGTATAGGTGATATTTATATATACACGTTCCCTATCAAGTAACTGTAAACCTAATATTTCCTAAGATAAATAACACCAGTGCTTAACATCAAACATCATATAATTTTCCTGTAACTACCAATTCACTGTTCTGAACTGTATAATAAGGAGGGTGTGAATATTCAACAAGATTAGCCTAATAGCCTTCATAAATATAAAGAGCTATGGAATCAACAGTTCAAATGGTGTAGCTTGTCAATTCAGCTGGAAAAAAGAAAAAACACAATTTATGCTTACCTGATAAATTTATTTCTCTTGTGGTGTATCCAGTCCACGGATCATCCATTACTTGTGGGATATTCTCATTCCCAACAGGAAGTTGCAAGAGGACACCCACAGCAGAGCTGTAATATAGCTCCTCCCCTAACTGTCATAGCCAGTCATTCGACCGAAAACAAGCTGAGAAAGGAGGGACCATAGGGTGCAGTGGTTACTGTAGTTTAAATTTAAAAATTACCTGCCTTAAAATGACAGGGAGGGCCGTGGACTGGATACACCACAAGAGAAATAAATTTATCAGGTAAGCATAAATTGTGTTTTCTCTTGTAAGGTGTATCCAGTCCACGGATCATCCATTACTTGTGGGATACCAATACCAAAGCTAAAGTACACGGATGAAGGGAGGGACAAGGCAGGTACTTAAATGGAAGGAACCACTGCCTGTAAAACCTTTCTCCCAAATATAGCCTCCGAAGAAGCAAAAGTATCAAATTTGTAAAATTTTGAAAAAGTATGAAGCGAAGACCAAGTCGCCGCCTTGCAAATCTGTTCAACAGAAGCCTCATTTTTAAAGGCCCAAGTGGAAAGCCACAGCTCTAGTGGAATGAGCTGTAATCCTTTCAGGAGGCTGCTGTCCAGCAGTCTCATAGGCTAAGCGGATTATGCTTCTTAGCCAAAAAGAAAGAGAGGTTGCCGAAGCCTTTTGACCTCTCCTCTGTCCAGAGTAGACAACAAACAAAGCAGATGTTTGACGAAAATCTTTAGTAGCTTGTAAGTAAAACTTTAAAACACGGACCACGTCCAGATTGTGTAATAGACGTTCCTTCTTCGAAGAAGGATTAGGACACAAAGATGGAACAACAATCTCTTGATTGATATTCTTGTTAGATACCACCTTAGGTAAGAACCCAGGTTTGGTACGCAGGAAGGAGAATCACATTATAAGGCAGATAGCTCAGAGACTCTACGAGCCGAGGAAATAGCTACCAAAAACAGAACTTTCCAAGATAAAAGTTTGATATCTATGGAATGAAGAGGTTCAAACGTAACTCCTTGAAGAACCTTAAGAACCAAATTTAAGCTCCATGGTGGAGCAACAGGTTTAAACACAGGCTTGATTCTAACTAAAGCCTGACAAAATGCCTGAACGTCTGGAACATCTGCCAGACGCTTGTGCAAAAGAATAGACAGAGCAGAAATCTGTCCCTTTAAGGAACTAGCTGACAATCCTTTTTCCAAACCTTCTTGGAGAAAATATAATATCCTGGGAATCCTAACCTTACTCCATGAGTAACCCTTGGATTCACACCAATAAAGATATTTACGCCATATCCTATGTTAAATTTTCCTGGTGACAGGCTTTCGTGCCTGTATTAAGGTATCAATAACTGACTCGGAGAAGCCACGCTTTGATAAAATCAAGCGTTCAATCTCCAGGCAGTCAGCCTCAGAGAAATTAGATTTGGATGGTTGAAAGGACCCTGAAGTAGAAGGTCCTGTCTCAGAGGCAGAGACCATGGTGGAAAGGATGACATGTCCACTAGATCTGCATACCAGGTCCTGCGTGGCCACGCAGGTGCTATCAGAATCACTGATGCTCTCTCCTGCTTGATCTTGGCAATCAGTCGAGGGAGCAGAGGAAACGGTGGAAACACATAAGCCAGGTTGAAAGACCAGGGAGCTGCTAGAGCATCTATCAGTGTCGCCTTGGGATCCCTGGACCTGGATCCGTAACACGGAAGCTTGGCGTTCTGGCGAGATGCCATGAGATCCAGTTCTGGTTTGCCCCAACGATGAATCAGTTGTGCAAAAACCTCCGGATGGAGTTCCCACTCTCCCGGATGAAAAGTCTGACGACTTAGAAAATCCGCCTCCCAGTTCTCTACACCTGGGATATGGATAGCTGATAGGTGGCAAGAGTGAATCTCTGCCCAGCGAATTATTTTTGAAACTTCTAACATCGCTAGGGAACTTCTTGTTCCCCCTTGATGGTTGATGTAAGCTGCAGTCGTGATGTTGTCCGACTGAAATCTGATGTACCTCAGAGTTGCTAACTGAGGCCAAGCCTGAAGAGCATTGAATATCGCTCTTAGTTCCAGAATATTTATTGGAAGGAGAGACTCCTCCTGAGTCCACGATCCCTGAGCCTTCAGGGAATTCCAGACTGCACCCCAACCTAGAAGGCTGGCATCTGTTGTTACAATTGTCCAATCTGGCCTGCGAAAGGTCATACCTTTGGACAGATGGACCCGAGATAGCTACCAGAGAAGAGAATCCCTGGTTTCTTGGTCCAGATTCAGTTGAGGGGACAAATCTGTGTAATCCCCGTTCCACTGACTGAGCATGCATAGTTGCAGCGGTCTCAGATGTAAGCGTGCAAACGGCACTATGTCCATTGCCGCTACCATTAAGCCGATTACTTCCATACACTGAGCCACCGAAGGGCGCGGAATGGAATGAAGAACCCGGCAGGAATTTAGAAGCTTTGATAACCTGGACTCCGTCAGGTAAATTTTCATTTCTACAGAATCTATCAGAGTCCCTAGAAAGGAAACTCTTGTGAGTGGGGATAGAGAACTCTTTTCCTCGTTCACTTTCAACCCATGCGACCTCAGAAATGCCAGTACTACGTCCGTATGAGACTTGGCAATTTGGAAGTTTGACGCCTGTATCAGGATGTCGTCTAAATAAGGGGCTACTGCTATGCCCCGCGGCCTTAGGACCGCCAGAAGCGACCCTAGAACCTTTGTAAAGATTCTTGGGGCTGTAGCTAATCCAAAGGGAAGAGCTACAAACTGGTAATGCCTGTCTAGAAAGGCAAACCTGAGAAACCGATGATGATCTTTGTGTATCGGAATGTGAAGATAAGCATCCTTTAGATCCACTGTAGTCATATATTGACCCTCCTGGATCATTGGTAGGATGGTACGAATAGTTTCCATCTTGAATGATGGAACTTTGAGGAATTTGTTTAAGATCTTTAGATCCATAATTGGTCTGAAGGTTCCCTCTTTTTTGGGAAACACAGACAGATTTGAGTAAAAACCCTGTCCCTGTTCCTCCTTTGGAACTGGATGGATCACTCCCATAACTAGGAGGTCTCGTACACAGTGTACGAATGCCTCTCTCTTTATCTGGTTTGCAGATAATTGTGAAAGGTGAAATCTCCCTTTTGGGGGGGAAACTTTGAAGTCCAGGAGATATCCCTGGGATATAATTTCCAACGCCCAGGGATCCTGAACATCTCTTGCCCACGCCTGGGCGAAGAGTGAAAGTCTGCCCCCTACTAGATCCGTTACCGGATAGGGGGCCGTTCCTTCATGTTGTCTTAGAGGCAGCAGCAGGCTTTTTGGCCTGCTTACTTTTTTTCCAGGTCTGGATTGGTCTCCAGACCATCTTGGATTGAGCATAAGTTCCCTCTTGTTTAGCATTAGAGGAAGTTGATGCCGCACCTGCCTTGAAGTTTCGAAAGGCACGAAAATTAGACTGTTTGGCCCTAGATTTGGACCTGTCCTGAGGAAGGGCATGACCTTTTCCTCCAGTGATATCAGCAATAATCTCCTTCAAACCAGGCCCGAATAGGGTCTGCCCCTTGAAGGGAATGTTAAGTAGCTTAGATTTTGAAGTCAGGTCAGCTGACCATGATCTAAGCCATAGCGCTCTGCGCGCCTGTATAGCAAATCCAGAATTCTTAGCCGTTAGTTTAGTCAAATGAACAATGGCATCAGAATAAAAGAATTGGCTAGCTTAAGTGCTCTAAGTTTGCCAAGTATGTCATCCAATGGAGTCGCTACCTGTAAAGCCTCTTCCAGAGACTCAAACCAGTACGCCGCAGCAGCAGTAACAGGGACAATGCATGCAAGGGGCTGTAGGATAAAACCTTGTTGAATAAATATTTTCTTAAGGTAACCTCTAATTTTTTATCCATTGGATCTAAAAAAAAAACAAAAAAAAAAAAACTGTCCTCGACAGGGATAGTAGTACACTTTACTAGAGTAGAAACTGCTCCCTCCACCTTAGGGACTGTCTGCCATAAGTTCCGTGTGGTGGCATCTATTGGAAACATTTTTCTAAAAATAGGAGGGGAAGAGAACGGCACACCTGGTCTATCCCATTCCTTATTAATACATTTCTGTAAACCTTTTAGGTATTTGGAAAAACATCAGTACACACCGGCACTGCAAAGTATTTATCCAGTCTACACAATTTCTCTGGCACTGCAATGGTATCACAGTCATTCAGAGCAGCTAAAACCTCCCTAAGCAACACGCGGAGGTGTTCAAGCTTAAATTATTTAAATGTAGAAATATTAGAATCAGGTATCTTTCCTGAGTCATTAACATCACCCACTGACTGAAGCTCTCTTTCCTCAGCTTCTGCATATTGTGAGGCAGTATCAGACATGGTTCTTAAAGCGTCAGAATGCTCTGCATTTTGTCTCACCCCAGAGCTATCTCGCTTACCTTGAGGTTCAGGTAGTCTGGCTAATACCGCTGACAGTGTATTATCCATGACTGCCGCCATGTCTTGTAAAGTAAACGCTATGGGCGCCCTAGATGTTCTTGGCGCCATTTGAGCGTGAGTCCCTTAAGCGGGAATCAAAGGGTCTAACACGTGGGGAAAGTTAGTCGGCATAACTTCCCCCTCGTCAGATTCCTCTGGTGATAAAAAATTTTAAAGACAGAAAATGATCTTTATTGCATAAAATGGAATCAGTACATTTGGTACACATTCTAAGAGGGGGTTCCACCATGGCTTTTAAACATAATAAAAAAGGAGTTTCTTCTATGTCAGACATGTTTATACAGACTAGCAATGAGACTAGCAAGCTTGGAAAACACTTTAAATCAAGTTAACAAGCAAATATAAAAAACGATACTGTGCCTTTAAGAGAAACAAATTTTGTCAGAATTTGAAAAACAGTGAAAAAATGCAGTAAATCAAATGAAAGTTTTACAGTGTGTATAATAGGCTAACAGAGCATTGCACCCACTTGCAAATGGATGATTAACCCCTTAGTTCAAAAAACGGATCAAAAAAACGAAATAGACTTTTTTTTAACAGTCACAACCAACTGCCATAGCAAGCTGTGGCCCTACCTTCCCCAATAAACGACTTTGGAAAGCCTTTGGGCCCTTTAGAAATGTCCTATAGCATTCAGAGGGCCTTTGAGGGAAGCTGGATGTCACAGTTTGTAATTTTAACTGCACCAACTGTAACTTTTATACTACAACAGTGGAAAGCCTCAGGAAAACTGTTTCTAGTTTAAATTTAAGCCAGCCATGTGGAAAAAACTAGGCCCCAATAAAGTTTTATCACCAAACCATATATACAAACGATTAAACATACCAGCAAACGTTTTATATTGCAATATCATAAGGGTATTACCCCTGGGAGTAAGCATAATACCAGACGTTATTAAATCACTGTATTCAGGCTTAACTTACATTAATCCGGTATCAGCAGCATTTTCTAGTGTTTTCCATCTCTAGAAAAAATTATAACTGCACATACCTGATAGCAGAATAAACTGCACGCCATTCTCTCGCTGAAGTTTTACCTCATCTGTGTAATCCCCTCAGACATATGTGAGAACAGCAATGGATCTTAGTTACAACCTGCTAAGATCATAGAAACCTCAGGCAGATTCTTCTTCTATTTACTGCCTGAGATAAAATAGCACAACTCCGGTACTATTTAAAAATAACAAACTTTTGATTGAAGAAAATAAACTAGCTATATTTAACCACTCTCTCCTACAACGTCCTAGCTTGTTGAGAGTTGCAAGAGAATGACTGGCTATGACAGTTACGGGAGGAGCTATATTACAGCTCTGCTGTGGGTGTCCTCTTGCAACTTCCTGTTGGGAATGAGAATATCCCACAAGTAATGGATGATCCGTGGACTGGATACACCTTACAAGAGAAAACAAAAGTTCTGTTGCATAAGGACCAGATTCATGTTACCAACATAGCAGCATTATAGTGATCATTATTGAAGGTACAGGTAAAATCTAGGGTATATACTCTATATGGTGTCTTATCATGTCAACACCCTGAACACTTAGGTCTTTAATATAAGACCCTATCGGCTATAGTTAAAGATTGTTAAAGCATTCCTAACCGAAATGACTAGCAAGGCAGGTTAATGTAAAACCAGACTAACATACATACAGTGATGGTACAAAATTGGTGTATACGCTACTAGCAAAACGTCCCACTGTCCCGGCCGCAGACAACGAGACAAAGCCAGCATGTTTACATTTAATTAGCCCTATCAAGGCAAATAATAATAATAATAATAAAAAATAACATATGAGGATACCATAACTTATTGAACTGTAGGGCTATGGGTCTCCCATGTAGAATAATCTAAGATATAAAACATTTAAAACTATGAGCTCTAACATGTAAAGTACAAAATAGAGAGGTAAATAAAGGTGGCCTCATCTGAAAATTTGGGTAATTATTGCTATTAATCAGTGACCTATTAGATAACGATAAATTGAACCATAATAAACAGAACATAAAGTCACTCAGAACAAACATATATGATCCCCAAACATCAGGCTCAACAATCCTCGTAAGGCATATTTTACTAAAGGGTAGTAGGGAACAGGCACATACATAGCAAACAGATCACTGTCGACTGTCGATTAACTTAATATTTCTAAGGAGCAGTTCTTAAAGTGGATGAACTGTGGCCAAACGATTAGTCATCGCTTCCACCAGACTGTTATATAGGCGTAGGATGGATGCTTTGTAGTTCCTTGTAATTTGTTTTCCACCTAAATGGTAGCAAATAATTCACAGAACTGGAAACAATCGATCCCACTCCAATCTATCCCCTCTATGAGGTAGATCAGCCGACTCCTACTTTGAAAGCTCTTGTTGGCTTACCCACAGAAGTTCCAGAGGGTTGCATTAAGACCTGTACATTAAACTCTTCGGCCCCTTGTGGAAACAGCATTGTTATAAGAGCTGATGTGACATATAACATAGTTCCCAGTGTATATTTAGGAATCTCCTCTTCGAGGGACGTCCATGCAGGTAATTGACAGACTGTGTTCAAATAGCTAGGGCTCGTAGTTTCCGACCTCATCCTACTGCATTGGTGGACTGGTTTATCCTGCCAGCTCCCTTGTATTGCCCCTTGTACTTGTATTGCCCCTAGTAGATCTGACACATCCCGAGTGGTTATGTCGGTCCCTGTTATTTCCGCATGTCCAGGAGCCAGGCATTGTTGTTCTATGGGCAACGACGCCTCTGACGTTGATTTCTTAGGATCAGGTTGGAGTGTCGCTTCAGACTTCATTACCTGCCCCAAAGAGTCTAGGTCTCGAATCATTTTGTCTTCAAAATCTGCCACCAGTGCAAGTAGCGCTTGCAAAAGGCCCGCCATGTTGTTTGAAGCTATGACTGAACTCGTGTCTTATCAGGCCTATGGTCGGGCTGCTAATGGTCTCCCCGGTGTCGTGATGTGGGTTCACGTTGATCCGTTAGGTCAGGCTTTCATAGGAATTTTAATCGACCGTCTGCATTACGGGGTTGTTGCGCCTCCGAGTTGATAGCACCTGTGTATGTCTCGTAGGTGTTGTGCTAGGCCGATCAGGTGCAGCCGCTCTTAATCTGTAACTAATATTCTCAACTGCATAGTTGGTAATCGCCAGCCCTCAGCAGTCCAATTGGGTAGGGAATGAGAAGTTTGTTAGGTATAAAATTGTCAAATAGGCTTATATTAATTTGATAAATGAACGGAGCTCTTCCAGAACATGACCACTCGCTTCAGCTGCTAGCTCTTCCCCCCCCCCCCCGAATGTCTAAATTTACTATGTCAGTAATGGTACGCAGTTTGCCATTTTATAAGATTGTATAATACAGGATTAAGGTATGGATTGAATGTATTTGACCTGGGCCGATTTTTGCGTCTTAGATGAAATATCGTATTTGTCGCTATAGGTGTTAGTGGGGAGGTGATCGAAGAGAGAGTGGAATGTTTCCTATTTATTCGGTCCCATATTTTGAGTGTTTCTATTGTGAATGTAGATGGTGTGTTGATCATTTTCTGGTGTTCTGTTGGAGTCCAGCAGGTACTCCCTGGACGAACAGCATTGGCTAATGCCCTCTCTAAGGCTAAGCATTCTTTATCTTTTTCATTGTTTCTCCAATTTATAATTCAGACTAGGTGTGTCGCATATTTGTAATATTCCACATTGGGTACTTCCATTTCACCTCTGTCACGGGGCATATACATGGTTTTCATAAAAATCCTAGTCATCTGTTTGGACCATATGTATGAATTTATGGTCTTTTACAGGTCATATGTAGTTTGGTCTGGTATTTGCATAGGTAATGCTTGTAATATGTAGAGTATTTTTGGTAGGATCATCATTTTAATTTATATTGAATTGAATTTATACGTCCCAGCCATGATATAGATTTGTGTTCCCAGTTTTTAATTTCTTGTTGAATATTTTGCTGTAAAAGACTCTAATTCAAGAAGTGCAACCTATCCTTATTTTCTGTAATTAGGATCCCTAGGTATTTTTTTTTGATTTAGGCTTAACTTGATAATTGAAGTCATGTTGTATTCTCTGTATAGTGGGGTGTGGATTATTGATACTCAGGAATTCTGATTTGGATTCTTTTACTTTAAATAAAGAGACTTTGATATATTTCACAAATAGTGCAAATAATGCATTTAATGAAGTTATGGAGGATGTGAGAATAAGCATGATATCATCAGTATATAAAGCCATTTTGTATTGTGTGTTGTCGACTACGATACCTTGCATCTTGGGATATTGTCGTATATTTGTGGCTAGTAATTCCATAGCTAGTACAAATAGTATTGACGAAACAGGGCAACCTTGGCGCATACCATTCCAGATTTTAAAAGACGTTGATAATGAGTCATTAAAAAATATTTTAGCAGTAGGGAAATGATATAGGGCAAATATATTTTGTTCAACCAAATGGGACCCAAATCCAAATTTGTGTAACACCGCTTTTAGGAATTTCCAATTTAGCCTATTGAAGGCTTTTTCCGCATCTATTGATAGAACAATAGCCTGTATATTCTGATGGGTAACATAGTCTAGGAAATTAACAATTTTTATAGTGTTGTCCCTGGATTAGGGGTGTGGTGTATATCCAGCCTGATTGGTATGTATTAACAGGGGAAGTATTTTATTAATCCGAGTCACAAATATCTATATATGCATAGAGTTTAACGTCTATGTTGAGTAGGAATATTAGTCTGAAGTTAGATGGATCATTTGGGGTTTTCCCTGGTTTGGGGATTACAGTGATGTGCGCCTCTGTCATCGATTGTGGAAAGGGGTTATCTTTCCCTACTATATTAAAAATTTTCAACATAAAGGGGACAAGGATTTCCGTAAAGTTTTGGTAGTATCGCACCGTGAATCCATCTGGGCCTGGGATCTTTCCTATGTTTAGGTGTTTAATAGCTTGGGTCAATTCTAGCATCGTTATGGGGGTGTCTAGATCTTTTGTTTGTTCAGTAGTGAGGGTAGGTAAGATAGAATGTGTTAAATAATTACAAATGAGTGGTTCAATATCTGGTTGGTTCCCTGCATCGCCGAGGTTGTAGAGGTTTGAATAATACTCTTTAAATTGATTAGTAATCTCAGGAATGGTGCATAGTTTTTGCTTGTTTGGGGTAACTAATTCATGTATGAAAGATTTTAGTTTTTTTGCTTTTAAATATCTGGCCATCATTTTTCCTGCTTTGTTGCCTTCATAGAAGAATCTCTGTTTATATTTTTAGATCATTGATTGTTGTTCTTGTACTAGTAAGTGCTTAAGCTCTTGTCTACATGTTTGCAATTTCTTTGAAGTGTCTGCGTCTGTTGGGCATTTTTTGTGTTGGAATTCAAAGTGGGGTAATTTTGTGGTTAGGTCTAAATAGTGTTGTCTTGATAATTTTTTCCTTTGGGCCATATATTTTATAAATTCTCCCCTCATGAAGCATTTATGTGTCTCCCAGATGGTGAAATCATTTATGTTTGCGGTATCATTAATGCCAAAGAATTCTTTGAGTGATTTAGTTAATTTTTCTTGTGATTCCTCGGTGTTCAAAAGTGAGTCATCTAGCCTCCAACGAAAATCAGTTTGTCTAGTGTATGCCCATTTTAGTTGTAAAACCATGGCTGAATGGTCGGACCATGAGGTTGGCCTAATTAGTGAGTTTATTGTATAAGTTAGTCCTTTTTGATTTATGAAAAGATAGTCTATACAACTATACGTTTTGGTGGGGGGCAAGAAGAAGGTATAATCACGTTTATCGTCATTAAAGTACTGCCAGGAAACATATAGATTCTGTTCTTTTAACTTTCTTCATATAAAGTAGGCCGTTTTCTGAGAAATTCGGGAGTTAGGGTTAGAGTTATCTAAAAGAGGTTGTATTGGGAAGTTAAAGTCCCCTCCTAATATTATGATTCCTTTCGAGAAATCTAATATTTTTTGGAACATCGCTCAAAAGAAGGGAGTGTGTTGGGGCATAGATGTTAATAAATGTAACTGGTGTTCCGTGCAATAATCCAAATACACCTAGAAATCTACCCTCCCAATCTTTGGAAGTTTGGATGTGTTTAAAGGCTATATGTTTATTTAGCAAGATGCTTACTCCTCTCTTCTTTTGTGAGAACGAACTATGGTAGTGCTGTGTAAAGTGTGGGCCATAATACCTGGGTTCGTTATTCCTTTTAAAGTGAGTTTCCTGTAGAAACAATGGCCTCTAGTTATGAAGCCGTCTACTTACCTGCATTCGCAAGCCCAATACGCTCGCCTAAGCTCGCCTAAGCTCGCCTACCATCGCCGCTGCGGACCTGAATACGCTCGCCAAAGTTATCAATAAATCTGTCAAATAGCCGCGCACCAAGTACGGGGCGATGAGCAGCGGACTGTGATAGTTATCAATCATCAATCTCGCTGCTCTTCGGCTTTTTTACAGCTTTATTGATACCCCTGTAACTAAGCACTCACACTATACTATACTGTTCTACCCCCTCTACCGGCGCCCCCGGAGCCCCCCGCAACTAAATAAAGTTATTAACCCCTAAACCGCCGCTCCTAGACCCCGCCGCAATTATAATAAATATGTTAACCCCTAATCCGCCGCTCCTAGACCTCGCTGCAACTATAATAAATATGTTAACCCCTAAACCGCCGCTCCCGGACCCCGCCGCAACTATAATAAATATGTTAACCCCTAAACCGCTGCTCCCGGACCCCACCGCCACCTACATAATACCTATTAACCCCTATCCTGCCCCCCCATACCGCCGCCACCTATAATAAATGTATTAACCCCTATCCTGCCCCCCCTACACCGCCGCCACTATAATAAAATTATTAACCCCTAAACCTAAGTCTAACACTAACTAAAACCTCCCTAACTTAAATATTAATTAAATAAATCTAAATAATATTACTCTTATTAACTAAATTAATCCTATTTAAAACTAAATACTTACCTATAAAATAAACCCTAATATAGCTATAATATAACTAATAGTTACATTGTAACTTTTTTAGGATTTATTTTTATTTTATTTATTTATTTATAAAATATTTTACCATATTCTCTCTCTCTCTCTCTCTCTCTCTCTCTCTCTCTCTCTCTCTCTCTCTCTCTCTCTCTCTCTCTCTCTCTCTCTCTCTCTCTCTCTCTCTCTCTCTCTCTCTCTCTCTCATGACATGTCATAAATTGAACTTTTTATACCTTGAAATATCTCCTTGCTTATTCCTGTGAGACGTTTTGGTGCTATTATGAAAATTGGCCAGATTCCTATGCGTCTGAGATCTCGCGAGTTTTGGGCTTTCCCCTTCTTCCTGTGCCGGCTGATGACGTCAAACCAGAGATCTCTGGGACTTAACTGAGCAGCGGTCGGGGACTCACTGGGGGGGGCCATATCAGTCCGGTACTCGTGCCGCAATTGGCCCGCGGGACGGACTTTGGACATGCCTGGCATAAGGAATAGGAATTTGGACATAGTTTTTGTTTGGCTATATAGTGAATGGCATACTTTATAATTTTGTGAGGTGGGGGTAGGAGGGCTATTTTTTATAACTCTCCACCAGCACTCAGCAGATAAGTTACAGCAACAGAGCAGGCCATGGTGTATGATAATTTGTTTTCCAGTTTGAGGTGGGTGATTATGGCGGTAATGAAGTGAACAAAATTGGAGTGAGAAAAGGGTTGTCACGAATATCAATATGGTCCTATTTTGATACATGTTAGTGCTATGAGGTGTGTAAATGAAAATAAATCAAAATAGTACAATATAAAAAAGAAATATATATATGTATATATATATATATATATATATATACACATATATATATATATATATATACACATATATATTCACACACTATTGATGTGGGATATATAGCTATTTGTAGGGAGATAGGGTATGTATTCTAAAGGGTTAAGTGAATGGAAGGATGTGCTGATTAGTGTTTGCAGCTGTCAGTTTAGGAGAATGAAAGGTGTGTGGAAGACTATCTATAAATGGGGGAATGAACCTGGGGTGGGTGGGTGAGGGGCAGGGTGGGAGGGTAACTATCGTCCTTTAACTACCTGATGCAGAGGGCAGTGTCAGCTGAAATGTGGGTCTGTGAATGTTCTTTAAAGACTTGTTGTAAGTATTCATTATTTTACAGGCAACTTAGTATTTATTTTAACTAGGTACAATAGTTATTAAATAGTTATTAACTATTTAATAACTACCTAGCTAAAAGAAATACAAAATTACCTGTAAAATAAACCCTAACCTAAGTTACAATTAAACCTAACACTACACTATCATTAAATTAATTAAATAAATTAGCTACAAATACATACAATTAAATTCAATTAAATAAACTAAACTAAATTCCAAAAAAAACCAAACACTAAATTACAGAAAATAAAAAAATATTACAAGAATTTTAAACTAATTACACCTAATCTAAGCTCCCTAATAAAATAAAAAAAAACAAAATAATAAAAGTCCCTACTCTATTCTACATTACCAAGTAATCAGCTCTTTTACCAGCCCTTAAAAGGGCTTTTTGCGGGGCATTGCCCCAAAGTAATCAGCTCTTTTACCTGTAAAAAAAATACAACCCCCCCAACATTACAACCCATCACCCACATACCCCTACTCTAACCCACCCAAACCCCCCTTAAATAAACCTAACACTACCCCCCTGAAGATCTCCCTACCTTGAGTCGTCTTCACCCAGCCAGGCCGAAGTCTTCATCCGATGGGGCAGAAGACGACATCCAGACTGGCAGAAGTCTTCATCCTATCCGGGCAGAAGAGGACATCCGGACCGGCAGAAGTCTTCATCCTATCCGGGCAGAAGAGGACATCCGGACCGGCAGACATCTTCATCCAAGCGGCATCTTCTATCTTCATCCATCCGACGAGGAGCGGCTCCATCTTTAAGACCTCCGGCGCGGAGCATCCTTCCTGGCCGACGGACTAACAACGAATGCCTGGTCCTTTAAATGACTTCATCCAACATGGCGTCCTTCGAATTCCGATTGGCTGATAGGATTCTATCAGCCAATCGGAATTAAGGTAGGAAAAATCTGATTGGCTGATTCAATCAGCCAATCAGATTGAAGTTCAATCTGATTGGCTCATTGGATCAGCCAATCGGATTTTTCCTTCCTTAATTTCGATTGGCTAATAGAATCATATCAGCCAATCGGAATTGGAGGGACGCCATCTTGGATGACATCATTTAAAGGACCAGGCATTCATCGTTAGTCCGTCGGCCAGGAAGGATGCTCCGCGCCGGAGGTCTTGAAGATGGAGCCGCTCCTCGTCGGATGGATGAAGATAGATGCCGCTTGCATGAAGATGTCTGCCGGTCCGGATGTCCTCTTCTGCACGGATAGGATGAAGACTTCTGCCGGTCCGGATGTCCTCTTCTGCCCGGATAGGATGAAGACTTCTGTCGGTCCGGATGTCCTCTTCTGCACGGATAGGATGAAGACTTTTGCCGGTCTGGATGTCCTCTTCTGCCCCATCGGATGAAGACTTTGGCCCGGCTGGGTGAAGACGATTCAAGGTAGGGAGATCTTCAGGGGGGTAGTGTTAGGTTTATTTAAGGGGGGTTTGGGTGGGTTAGAGTAGGGGTATGTGGGTGGTGGGTTGTAATGTTGGGGGGGTTGTATTTTTTTTTTACAGGTAAAAGAGCTGATTACTTTGGGGCAATGCCCTGCAAAAAGCCCTTTTAATGGCTGGTAAAAGAGATGATTACTTGGTAATGTAGAATAGGGTAGGGACTTTTATTTTATTTTTTTATTTTTTATTTTATTAGAGGGCTTAGATTAGGTGTAATTAGTTTAAAATTCTTGTAATATTTTTTTATTTTCTGTAATTTAGTGTTTTTTTTGGAATTTAGTTTAGTTTATTTAATTGAATTTATTTGTAGGTATTTGTAGCTGATTTATATAATTAATTTAATGATAGTGTAGTGTTAGGTTTAATTGTAACTTAGGTTAGGATTTATTTTACAGGTAATTTTGTATTTCTTTTAGCTAGGTAGTTATTAAATAGTTAATAACTATTTAATAACTATTGTACCTAGTTAAAATAAATACAAAGTTGCCTGTAAAATAAATATAAGTCTTAAAATAGTTACAATTAAACTATTAGTTATATTGTAGCTATATTAGGGTTTATTTTATAGGTAAGTATTTAGTTTTAAATAGGAATAATTTAGTTAATAATAGTAATTTTTATTTAGATTTATTAAAATAATATTTAAGTTGGGGGGGTTAGTGTTAGACTTAGGTTTAGGGGTTAATAATTTTAATATAGGTGGCGGCGGTATAGGGGGGGCAGGATAGGGGTTAATAAGTTTAATATAGGTGGCGGCGGTATAGGGGGGGCATGATAGGGGTTAATAAGTTTAATATAGGTGGCGGCGGGGTCCGAGAGCGGCGGTTTAGGGGTTAAACAATTTATTTAGCTGCGGCGGGGTCCGGGATCCGCAGGATAGGAGTTAATAAGTTTATGTAGGTGGTTGCGGTATTGGGGGCGGCAGATTAGGGGTTAATATATATAATGTAGGTGGCGGTGGGGTCCGGGAGCGGCGGTTTAGGGGGTTATACATTTATTTAGTTGCGGCGGTGTAGGGGGGCAGGTTAGGGGTGTTTAGACTCGGGGTACATGTTAGGGTGTTAGGTGCAGACATCTCCCATAGGAATCAATGGGATATCATGCAGCAGCGAACATGAGCTTTCACTATGGTCAGACTCCCATTGATTCCAGGTACGATGGCCCAGAATAGTGGCGAGCGTACCTGGTAGTAGTTTAATAACTACCAAAAGTAGTCAGATTGTGCCGAACTTGTGTTCGGAACATCTGTAGTGACGTAAGCATCGATCTGTGTCGGACTGAGTCCGGCGGATCAAAGCTTACGTCACTATATTCTACTTTTGCCGGGCAGTAGGGGTTGATAACTAAGGCGAATCAGCCTCGCCACAAATGCGCTGTGGAATTCCAGCATATTTGCGGTTGACGGCTTGATAACTAGAGGCCAATATGTCTGCTTGAAATTTGTGCATGTCCGATGGAGCGTTTATGGGGAGGAAATGAAATCCTTCGACATTTTGAGAGATAATACTTAGTTTATGTGCCATAGTGAGTATTTACTAATGTAAACATCTGGAGGGAGGAGCGTGGGTATATATCGTAACTGGTATATTTCTAAATACATATTTGTCTGAAGCAGATCCTAGCAACAAGCAGATTGTGTAATAGCCAAGCTATTTATGATGTTACAGTATAATTTGCTATATCGGTTATTTAACCTACTGTGAATCCGGAACAGTTCAAAACAGTTGTCGATTAATGATGTTAAGAAATATATAACTAATAAAACATTCAAAACATTCAAAGATAAAAAAAAAACCATAGGAACATTGTACACAATATATTGATCATAGTACAAACAATAACAAGGAGGGGTATCAGCTTGGGTGACCTTAATTATATTCAAGATAGCTATTAGGGTCTCATGGGCCTTTTTAATGAGATTTCGGGAGTCTTAATTAAGCCCCGGAATTTACATAGTATTGAGATATAGTTCAAACCTGGATAGTATGAGCGAGAACTTATAATCATAGAGTTTCTGAGTCCGAGGCCGAGTCTTCTTTGTAGATAGTTGACTTTGAGGAGGCAGGTTTTCTGTAGTCTTTAGTGACAGGAGTGGGATTGTGAGGCAGCTTTCCATTTTTTCTTGGGGAAACTTTGTCCCAGGAGTCTCGTGTTCTTCTTCTTGAGTTGTCAGCTTTATCCTGTTCTGGCGTAGCTTGTATAATAGGCATGTCCGGAGGGTCAATGTCCAGCATTTTAAAAAATTGAATGACTTCTGAAGGTCCTGAACAAAACACTCTTCGGTTGTTGTGTATGACTAACAGTTGAAAAGGAAACCCCCATCTGTATGGAATTCTCTTATTTCTCAGGAGAACTGTTAGGGGGGAAAGTTATTTCCTTCTCTGCAGTGTCTTGATTGAGAGGTCAGCATAAAATTGTAAAACTACTCCACGGAATCTTATAGGTTGTTTCTTCCTGGTAGCGGTCATTATATTTTCTTTTTCCTTGAAATTTTTTAATTTAATTATTATATCTCTTGGTGGAGCTTTATCTGGAGGCTCTGTGCGCACCTAACCTATTGAATATTTGCTGCATTGGGATCATCTAACAGATGCGTGAATAAGGTAGAAAGATATACTGGGAGATCATTTGGTAATACAGATTCAGGAGCCCCTCGAATTCTGATATTTTTTTCTTCTGCTACTATTCTCAAGGTCCTCCAATTTATCTTGAAGGGATACTATCGCCTCCTATTGCTGATCTATTTTCCCTTGCATGGATGTAAGGTCCTCACAAACTATATCTCCTTGATCCTCTAGAGCCTCAATCCTGAACCTCATAGGGTGCATATCTTGCTTGAGCTCTTGTAGTTCTTCACGCATGCAGGTTCGCACAATGGCGGCAAGCTCCAGCGTAGAAGCTAATGAAGACAGTATATGCATTGGAATCAGTGTTTGTTCTATTGGGGCTGGTGTCTCAGGACTCTGAGGGGGGGTTAACCCGATCTGTAGGGGAGTTAGTGATGCTCAGGTGTTCTATTGTTTTCTGCTCCGCTGGGTTAAAAAAGGAGCTTACTAGTTGTCCCTTACTAGAAGGGGTGCGTGTATTTTTTAGTGTCTTTACGTTTTTTTTGGTAGCCATTTTTAAGATTATTGTATAAACTGAGAGATTTAGGTAGTAATTATCTGCAGAGCAAGTTATTGGGAAGATTACTTCTTGCTTTTTTCCTTTTATACTTTGCTTAGAGTTATAACCCTTTCCTGATATAATGAAGCAGCAGTGTGTTGCACTGCCTGTTGCTCCAGTTGCTTGGCTTTATCTCCTGTGTATCTGTGCAGTCTTAATTTATCACATGTTTCTACCAGAGGGTAAGGTGTTTGTGGCCCACTTTATTTGAGCAGGTAGAGTATACATAGGCTTATCCTGTTTGGGCTCTCTCAATGAGTGCTGGTCTTGTGGCTCCATTGTAGCTGTGGAGCTACTGTTTTGTGGTCTGCCTATATGGCTTTCTCAGGCCGTTGTGTAAGATCGGCAGCCTGTTCCTGCTCTCCTAAGCTCGGATGTTGTCTGGATAGTAGTGGATGTCTCTCAGGCTTTAGCCGCCGTGACCACCCGATATCCGTTGCCTTCAATGTCCTCAGTACTGCGTAAGCGCAACTGCGCTCCAAGTTAGATTGGCCTCTGGTGAGAGCTCTGTTAGGCCTTTGTTGTGGTCCGTTGTTTTAGGCGCCGGATGTTGCTGTGACTCCGCCGTGAGCACTGATGACTCAGCTCCTAGATATGTTGCTCCATCTGGCTTGCTGTTTAACTTAGACTGCCCTAAGATGTGTTTTCTTTTTTTCGGTCCCCTCTACGGAGCTCTGGTCTCAAGCAGCCATCTTAACTGTGGCCAGCTACGCCCCCTTGTTCTCTTGGTATCTTTATTTGAAAAAGCAAGAGTGTAGGCTTAAGATCTGGCTCATTTTTGGTTCAGCAACTGGGTAGCAGTTTCTGATTGGTCTAAATGTAGCCACCAATCAGTAAGCGCTACCCAGGTGCTAAACAAAAAATGGGGCGGCTTCTAAGCTTACAATCTAGCCTTTTCAAATAGAGATAACTAGAGAACAAAGAAAAAAATGATAATAGGAGTAAATTAGAAAGTTGCTTGAAATTGCATGATCTGTCTAAATCATGAAAGTTTTGACTAGACTATTCCTTTAAAAAAGTTTTCTTTTATTATTCATTTTTGAGAGAACTTATTACAGTTTAAATATTCAAAAATCCTTGACTTCTTTTTTTTTAAGTATGCTTTGTATTAAATTATCATGAACTGAATAAAGGGGAAGTGTAAAATAACGTGTGACCTGAAAACTGCAAATATTTGTTAATTACAAGTCTGTGTGTGCTGTTACTGTGGCAAAAAGAATCACAGTTTGTTAAGGTACATGAATTATTTTTAAAGTTTACAAAATAATAAAATGCAATGTAAGTTTTAGAAAACTCTCAGAAAAACTGAAAAAAATATATATCTCCTCTAAAGGCATTTGTGATCTATATGCAAGGTTTAAAAAGAGACTGTAGGACCTAATTGAGAAAATAAACTGTTAGAAACAGTGCTAGAAAATTAGGAAACTAAGAAGAACAAATGTTGCACTTAAGCAAGGCATGAAAAAAAAAGGAAACGTGTGACTGTTATAAGAAACTCACAGTGATGCAGAAAACTGAACAAAGTGGTATTTTGTTGCTTTCTAACTACACTATGTTAACTTTCTTTCGGCTAGATTACGAGTTTTGCGTTATGAGTGAAAAAGCCTCATAGCACTGCTTTTTCACTACTGCTGCTATTACGAGTCTTGTAGGTATAGGTGTACCGCACACTTTTTTGGCCGTCACGCACGGTAACTACCGCACTTTTTTAAAAAGTCCTTTTTCAATTGGACTTCCACAAAGCCGGTATTACGAGTTTGCCTGTCCGGGCAAAAAGTGAGCGGTACAGCCTATAACTACAAGATCTGTACCGTAAACTAAAAGTCAGTAGTTATGGGTTTACGTTACAAAGCTGTAGCATAAAACGCATAACTAAAGTGTTACAAAGTACACAAACACCCATAAACTACCTATTGACCCCTAAACTGAGGCCCTCCTACAAAATATTAACCCCTAATCTGCCGCTCTGGACATCGCTGCCACTATAATAAACATATTAACCCCTAAACCGCCACACTCCCGCATCGTAAACACTAGTTAAATATTATTAACCCCTAATCTGCTGCCCCCAATGTCGTTGACACCTACATACACTTATTAACCTCTAATCTGCTGTCCCTAACATCACCGCAACCTACATTACTGTTATTAACCCCTAATCTGCTGCCCCCAAAATCGCTGCCACCTAACTTCACTTATTAACCCCTAATCTTCTGCCCCCAATGTCGCCGCCACTATACTAAAGTTATTAACCCATAAACCTAACCCTAACGTAACCCTAACTTTAACATAATTAAAATAATCCCAAATAAAAATTACAATTAATGCCTAAATTATTCCTATTTAAAACTAAATACTTACCTGTAAAATAAAACCTAAGATAGCTACAATATAACTAATAGTTATATAGTATCTAGCTTATGTTTTATTTTTATTTCACAGGTAAAATTTGTATTTATTTTAACTAGGTAGACTAGTTAGTAAATAGTTATTAACTATTTACTAGCTACCTAGTCAACATAAATACAAATTTACCTGTAAAATAAAACTTAACCTGTCTTACACTAAAACCTAATATTACACTAAAATTAAATAAATTAAATTAACAAAATACATTTATCTAAATTACAAAAAATAATTAACACTAAATTACACAAAATAAAAAAGAAATTATCAAATATTTAAACTAATTACACCTAATCTAATAGCCCTATCAAAATAAAAAAAGCCCCCCCCAAAATAAAAAATCCCTAGCCTACACTAAACTGCCAATGGCCCTTAAAAGGGCCTTTTGCGGGGCATTGCCCCAAAGAAATCAGCTCTTTTACCCACCACCCACACAACCAACCCCCCCCAAAAAAACTACCTAAAAACCTAAGCTCCCCATTGCCCTGAAAAGGGCATTTGGATGGGCATTTCCCTTAAAAGGGCATTTATCTCTTTTACGTTGCCCAAAGTCCCTAATCTAAAATTAAAACCCACCCAATAAACCCTTAAAAAACCTAACACTAACCCCCGAAGATCCACTTGCAGTTTTTGAAGACTGGACATCCATTGTCATCCAGCCAGGAGAAGTCTTCATGTAAGCGGCAAGAAGTCCTCAACAAATCCGGGAGAAGTCTTCATCCAAGAGGCAAGATGTCATCCTCCAGGCGGGCAGAAGTCTTCATCCAGACAGCATCTTCTATCTTCATCCTTCGATCTTCAAGACATCCGGCGCGGAGCATCCTCTTCTTTCGATGGCTCTTCAAAAATGAAGTTTCCTTTACATGACATCATCCAAGATGGCGTCCCTTGAATTCCTATTGGCTGATAGAATTCTATCAGCCAAGCTTTAATCCTATTGGCTGACTTAATCAGCCAATAGGATTGAGCTCGCATTCTATTGGCTGTTCCAATCAGCCAATAGAATGTGAGCTCAATCCTATTGGCTGATTGGATCAGCCAATAGGATTGAAGCTCAATCCTATTGACTGATTGCATCAGCCAATAGGATTTGTTACCCTTTAATTTCGATTGACTGAATTCTATCAGCCAATCGGAAATGAAGGGATGCCATCTTGGATGATGTCATTTAAAGGAAAAATTCTTGAAGAGCCATCGAAAGAAGAGGATGCTCCGCGCCGGATGTCTTGAAGATGGAGCCGCTCCGCGTTGGAAGGATGAAGATAGAAGATGCCGTCTGGATGAAGACTTCTGCCCTCCTGGAGGACGACTTCTTGCTGTCTGGATGAAGACTTCTCCTGGATTCATTGAGGACTTCTTGCCACTTGGATGAAGACTTCTCCCAGCTGGATAAGGATGGATGTCCGGTCTTCAAAAACTGTAAGTGGATCTTCGGGGGTTAGTGTTAGTTTTTTTAAGGGTTTATTGGGTGGGTTTTCATTTTAGATTAGGGACATTGGACAACGTAAAACAGCTAAATGCCCTTTTAAGGGCAATGCCCATCCAAATGCCCTTTTCAGGGCAATGGGGAGCTTAGGTTTTTTAGGTAGGTTTATTTTGGGGGGGTTGGTTGTGTGGGTGGTGGGTTTTACTGTTGGGGGGTTGTTTGTATTTTTTTTTTACAGGTAAAAGAGCTGATTTCTTTGAGGCAATGACCCGCAAAAGGCCATTTTAAGGGCCATTGGCAGTTTAGTGTAGGCTAGGGTTTTTTTAATTTTGGGGGGCCTTTTTATTATGATAGGGCTATTAGCTTAGGTGTAATTAGTTTAAATATTTGATAATTTCTTTTTTATTTCATGTAATTTAGTGTTTATTATTTTTTGTAATTTAGATAAATGTATTTTGTTAATTTAATTTATTTATTTTAGTGTAATGTTAGGTTTTAGTGTAAGACAGGCTAGGTTTTATTTTACAGGAAAATGTGTATTTATTTTAACTAGGTAGTTATTAAATAGTTAATAACTATTTACTAACTAGTATACCTAGTTAAAATAAATACAAAGTTACCTGTAAAATAAAAATAAAACCTAAGATAGCTACAATGTAACTATTGTAGCTAGCTAAGGTTTTATTTTATAGGTAAGTATTTAGTCTTAAATAGGAATTATTTAGGTAATAGGTAATAATACTAATTTGTATTTAGATTTATTTTAATTAAAGTTAGGGGTGTTAGGGTTAGGTTTAGGGGTTAATATATTTATTTAGTGTTAGTGATGTGGGAGGCCAGAGGTTTAGGGGTTAATAACTTTAGTATAGTGGCGGCGGCGACGTTGGGGGCGGCAGATTAGGGTTAATAAATCTTGGTAGGTGGCGGAGATGTCGGGGGTGGCAGATTAGGTTTAATAAGTGTAATGTAGGTGGCGGCGATGTCGGGGACGTCAGATTAGTGGTTAATAAGTGTAGGTAGGTGGCGGCGATGTCGGGGGTGGCAGATTAGGGGTTAATAAGTGTAATGTAGGTGTTGGCGATGACGGGGGCAGCAGATTAGGGGTGTTTAGACTTGGAGTTTATGTTAGGGTGTTAGGTTTAAACATAAATTTACTTTCCCCATAGGAATTAATGAGGCTGCGTTACGGAGCTTTACGCTCCATTATTGCAGGTGTTAGGCTTTATTTTAGCCGGCTCTCCCCATTGATGTCTATGGGGAAATCGTGCACAAGCACTTAAAACCAGCTCAAAGCAGCGCTGGTATTTGTGTGCGGTATGCAGCTCAACGCTGCCATATTGCCCGCAAACGCAGGTTTTTGGAAAACCTGTAATAGCAGCGCTATTAAAGATGAGCGGTGGAAATAACTTGCAAGTTATTACCAAGCCGCTCATAACGCAAAGCTCGTAATCTGGCCGTTTGTTAAGCCATTCTACTCTTGTGCTGAAGCAGTTTTTAGGCATGTGTAGTTTTTGTATTTCAGCACCACATTAGACCCCGCCACTGCACTACACCTGAAGGTAGTAATGAATATTTCCTATTTCAATGTTCACATTTAACCATTGCTTGCTTATTTTGGCACTTGCTATAAAGTTATTCTTCCTATGTCAGTTATGTGCTTGAGAGTAATGTTGGTGATGAGGAGCTTGATACTTTGATCTGCATTAAAGGGCTATAACAGTGCATTAAGAAAATATTGTAATTTGTTAGAGCAATTTTCTTCTTGTATTATAACCATGTGCATACCCCCTGCAAAGTGATTAAACGCATAATTAAAGTCAGTGCCAGAGCAGCAATGCACTGCTGGGAGCTAGCTAAACACATAGGCTGAGTCACTGACAAAAGACAAATGTGTGTAGTCACCTCACCAGTCAACAGCTAGCTCCCAGTAGTGCATTGCTGTTGCTGAGGATATGTACATATCCTTTTTTTAATAATGGTACCCAAGAGAACATACTAGAAGTGAATTTAAAAAGTACATTATCTGAATCATTAAAGTTTAATCTAATCTTTCCTGTCTCTTTAAAGGGACAGTCTAGGTCAAAATAAACTTTCGTGATTCAGATAGAGCATGTAATTTTAAACAATTTTCCAATTTACTTTTATCACCAATTTTGCTTTGTTCTCTTGGTATTCTTAGGTGAAAGCTTAACCTAGGATGTTCATATGCTAATTTCAGAATGTATTTTAACAGTTTTTCACCACTAGAGGGTGTTATCTGGGAGCAGGCACTGATTGGCTAAACTCAAGGGCGTATTTAGGTTCTATGCTGCCCTAGGCACTCAAAATTCTGCTGCCCCCCCCCCAACAAAAATAAAAATAAAAAAAAATAGGTTTTAGGCCTTTTTTCCCCTTAATATTTTTTTTGGGTCAGTGTGTAAAATGTTTTTTCTTTTTTCATTTTTTTTTTTTCATAACAATTCAAAAGAAAATGGCTAGCAAAACACTTGCATACGGGTGGGTTGAATTGCATGCATCTCATACCATTTTCTCCCAAGGGAGAGAAAAGAAGGGGAGGGGAGAAAAGGGAGGGAAAGGAAAGAAGGAAGGGAGGGAGAGGAGAAAAGAGGATAGGGAGAGGAGAAAATGGGGAGGGAAAGAAGGGAGGGAAATAAAGTGATAGAAGGGAGCAAGGGAGGGAGTTGAGAGAAAGAAGGGAGGGAGGGAAAGAAATAAGGGAGGGAGTTGAGGAAGGGAGGGAAAAAGGGAAAGAAGGGAGAGAGGAAGGGAGGGAAAGAAGAATACACTTTGAAAACTATCACTGCCCTTTACATGCAATAACATACAGTAATTACCATCATTCAAGTAATGAAACGTTTTAAGTGTCCTTTTACTATTTACTTAGTGGGTTCATGAATACAGCGAAAGCTAGTTATTAGTAGCTAACATACATTAGCGCTGAGAGTTTATGATTAGACATCACAAGCTGATCTAAGCAGTGCACAGACGCATCTAGTCTGTTAGTTGCTAGGACCTGCAATAAGCACTGCGCTCGCAGATCCACCACAGCTGACAAGGGAAGGCAGCATATCGGCACAAGGTCCTCTCCTCCAGCCTCACCTTGTAAGCATATCCCCGGTCAAGTTTCTCACCAAGAACGCTTCCACTGCAAAAATGCCGGCTGCTCTAAATGAAGCAACAGTTTAAAGGAGCACTGCCTATAAAGAGTGACCTTAATCAGCGGACGTGCCTTGACTTCTCTGTAAGCCTGCACTTTATCGCTCACTGTACTGTGTGCTGGCTTTTAGAGAGAGGATAGGGCAGATGTTCTGCCCCTCCCAAATCTGCTGCCCTAGGCACCGGCCTTGTTGTGTGTAGGTCATAATACGCCCCTGGCTAAACCGCAAGTCTGTCAAAGGAACTGAAATAAAGGGGCAGTTTGCAGAGGCTTAGATAAAAGATAATCACAGAGGTAAAGAGTATATTAATATAACTGTGTTGGTTATGCAAAACTGGGGAATGGGTAATAAAGGGATTATCTATCTTTTAAAATAATAAAAATTCTGGTGTAGACTGTCCCTTTAAGCAATCAGTATGGGGGGTTCATCTGAGTGGGTGGAGCTATGCAAACCATATATTGCATGGCTCTCCCGCAAAGTGTCCCTGGATTATTTTTTTTCAACTATGAAATAGGGTTTGTTTATTCATACTCTTTCCTTAGACAAATTTTCAGAATTTTCTTGGTGGTTGGGAAATGAAAAGATATTAAAAGCAGTGAGAAAAAGTGGGTAAAATATTGGGCACATGAAGAAAGGATAAAAAGAAAAGAGAATTACTGAGTGCAAAGAAAATGATGATTAAGAGGAGAGCATTAGATTTAGAATGTTTTTAAGAATAATTGAAAGATGTTATGACAACATCAATATAAAATGTCTAAATGCATTTCATTTTTGAAATTAGGAAAATGCTTCTAGTAAAAAATTATGGCCTAGATTTAGAGTTCGGCGGTAGCCGTCAAAACCAGCGTTAGAGGCTCCTAACGCGGGTTTTTTACGCACTCCGGTATTTAGAGTTTATTTACCGCGACTCAAAATACACCTAACGCTCAACTTTCTACCGCCACCTCAGACCCAGTAGTAAACATATACCGCACAAAAAAACATCCACGAATCACAAAACAAATATTACACAAAGTACACTTACACTCATACAAACACAACACTATCTTTATTTTTCGGAATTTTTATTTTTTCTTTAAAATACAAAGGATTAAAGTTGCGAGATCTCGGGTGTTTGAAAAAAATCCACACAAATCCATTTTCCCATTGACTTACATGGACATACGGGAAAAGACCCTCATATACCTACATCTAACGAATAACATTATCACAAACATACACTCATCGATGCATACAAACAATATACACCACATTACATACACAAAATATTTATTTATTACAAAAATAACACGATTTAGTTACTTTTTCACACAAGCTCATGACGTCACTCACTTTACGAGGAAAACCAGTCTTAGAAAAAAAAATATAGAAATCTTTGGAGCCTCCATTGACTTCTATTGGGAAGACGTGCTCGTGCACGCGAAACCCTCATTTCCCTAACGCACGCAAATAGCGTAGACGGAAAAACTCCAAATACCAGCGCTAGAAAATACATGCTTTTATGCGTTAGACCCAGCTATGATAAATAGATCAAGAAATGACTATTTCCCTATGGTGGATTTATGTTTTTTAATATTAAATATTCACCACACCATAAATATTTTTAACACTTTTAGATTACATCAACTACAAATCCCCATCACTAGTAACACATTATTATTTCAATAAAATTACATTTACAATTAAAATAAAATTCAATACACATTTCTGGATTCACAAACACTACACAATGGGAAACATCTCTCATTTACCTTTATTATTGCATTTCTGTTATTCAACTCATATGCTTGCAGCAACTGCATATCTACATAGGCTTAACACATGATCACTCATGGATGCACATACATTACTTTTAACATTCACTCATACATGTGCATTCAAATGATGGGGGAAAAACACATTACATTCTCTCGAGGAATCACAAAACACAACATATGGATTTTACTGTACTTTTAACATCATGATTCCATCACCAGAAACCATTAGGAATTACCTACAACAAGAACATCATTACACCAGATTACAGATGTCACTTTATGGGAAGGAACAACAATGCCAGACCGCTATATAGAAGTCAGCATATGTGGGACACAATCACAATATATACGTACATGTACATAACACGCATCACCCATCACGCAACCACAAAGCACACATTTTGATTTTATTCAGCACACAATAACAATGTAGCACAATACAACAACACAATGAGGATTTCACAACTACATAGGCAGGTTAATAATATCATGACGTCATTAGAAGATTCAACCATACACATCACAGATTCACCACTGTACCGCCCCTTTAGGAACTTTAACACTCAATACTACAATACAACATATACGTAAAACACACTTTTGAACAGCATTATTATGGAGATTTCAATGGGACAATTCAGAAATATTGTCAGATCGCACATCAATTATATATATAATACTACAGATGACAGCCGGAAGTTATTCAGTATTCGTGCAATTTTTATGGGACGCATACAATATCGTCAGATCGAAAATCACTTATATATACAATACTACAGATGACAGCCGGAAGTTATTCAGCATTAGTGCGATTTGAAAGGGACGCATACAATATTGACAGCTCGGCAATCACTTATATATATAATACTACAGATGACAGACGGGAAGTTCGGAATTATTATTGCGATTTTAAAGGGACGCGTACAATATTCACATCTCGGCAATCACTTATATATACAATACTACAGATGACAGCCGGAAGTTATTCAGTATTAGTGCGATTTGAAAGGGACGCGTACAATATTCACATCTCGGCAATCACTTATATATACAATACTACAGATGACAGCCGGAAGTTATTCAGTATTAGTGCCATTTGAAAGGGACGCATACAATATTGACAGCTCGGCAATCACTTATATATACAATACTACAGATGGCAGACGGGAATTTCGGAATTATTATTGCGATTTGAAAGGGACGCGTACAATATTTTACAGCTCGGCAATCACTTATATATACAATACTACAGATGGCAGACGGGAAGTTCGGAATTATTATTGCGATTTTAAAGGGACGCGTACAATATTGACAGCTCGGCAATCACTTATATATATAATACTACAGATGGCAGACGGGAAGTTCTGAATTATTATTGCGATTTTAAAGGGACGCATACAATATTGACAGCTCGGCAATAACTTATATATACAATCCTACAGATGGCAGATGTTCCTTTATCATTTACAAACAATATTGCAGCAACATTGATCGATCACATTCGATGCACATTATACACAACTATGCACTTTCATTCATGTTAGCCTGGACGTGTGCTTGTTACTATAACATCGCGTTTAGGAAATATTGATTACGCATATGAACAAACATTACAAACATGCACTGTATGTGTGATATTTGACACTTTCACATTGAGAATCATTGTTTGAAACTAACATTTCAGCAAACAACAAATAAACGCCCACTGTGAAAGCATTCGCGCCGCTCACATACAAACAGGTGAATACAATCAGCAATCATTACAAACTCACTACCATTGGACTAATTGTACTATAAATCCCCCAAACAACATGGCCAATGCATCACTTGTGATCCACATCAGATCAAGTGCTTACCTTGTTACGCTGTTTTGAAAGATGGATGACGATGACATGGTAGACGCTGCTGGTGGTGCTATTGGCGAACTAGCTGTTGGTCGAATCAGGCAGCCTCGGCGGCTCAGACCGAGACGAAGGGGTCATCTGGTTCGAGGTCCTCGTGTCTACAGGGTGAGACCCACCTTGGAAAACATGAGTGACTTTGAGGTTTTTGATAAGTATCGGCTCGATCGCGAACAGCTCATTGGCCTTTACGAGCTTCTTAAACCTCATTTGGAGCCACGTATACAAATAAGGACTGCTGTTCCCCCCATGAGTAAGATGCTAAGCTGTCTATACGTCCTGGCCTCCGGGAGTTTTCAATCCGGAGAACTGTACATGCATGGCCTGGCTCAAGGTACATTCTCTGGGGTGTTTGATAACTTTCTGAACGCCATGGTACGTATCAGTAAGCAATACATAGGATTCCCACAGAATGATGGTGATTGGAGGCGCCTGAAGCGGGAATTCTTTGATATTGCTCAATTGCCCAATGTCTTGGGAGCCATTGATTGTACCCACATTGCGCTGCGTGCTCCAATTGATGACTTGCCCTTCAGAAATCGCAAACATTTTCATAGCCTCAACGTGCAGTATGTTTGTGACGCACGGATGAGGATTATGCATGTGTATGCGAATTTTGGAGGTGCTTGTCATGATGCCCGCATCCTCTCTCTGTCGTCCCTGTGGAGACAGTTTGAGGAAAGACAAATGCCCCCTGGTTATCTCGTTGGTGAGTATTTGTGCACAACATGGTTAATTATTTTGACAATTGCCCCTGTATTTTTTAACTGTTAGCGTCATGTTCAGCTATAGGATTAAATTTAACCATTTGTTATTTACCGACGCTAATGTCTATTTTTATTGAAATGCAGATATGTAGCATGTCTTACCTTAAGTGTTCAGATAGAGAATGCAATGTAAACATGTAGTTAGCATTTTACACAAGGTTTGTTTTAGGAGAAATACGCATATGTAGCATGTCTTAGATGAAATGGCAAGATATTATCTCATGCAATTTAACCCTGTCATTGTCTTTTTCTGCTAATGTCTATTTTTATTGAAATGCAGATATGTAGCATGTCTTACCTTAAGTGTTCATATAGAGAATGCAATGTAAACATGTAGTTAGCATTTTACACAAGGTTTGGTTTAGGAGAAATACGCATATGTAGCATGTCTTAGATGAAATGGCAAGATATTATCTCATGCAATTTAACCCTGTCATTGTATTTTTCTGCTAATGTCTATTTTTATTGAAAAGCAGATATGTAGCATGTCTTACCTTAAGTGTTCATATAGAGAATGCAATGTAAACATGTAGTTAGCATTTTACACAAGGTTTGGTTTAGGAGAAATACGCATATGTAGCATGTCTTAGATGAAATGGCAAGATATTATCTCATGCAATTTAACCCTGTCATTGTCTTTTTCTGCTAATGTCTATTTTTATTGAAATGCAGATATGTAGCATGTCTTACCTTAAGTGTTCATATAGAGAATGCAATGTAAACATGTAGTTAGCATTTTACACAAGGTTTGGTTTAGGAGAAATACGCATATGTAGCATGTCTTAGATGAAATGGCAAGATATTATCTCATGCAATTTAACCCTGTCATTGTCTATTTCTGCTAATGTCTATTTTTATTGAAATGCAGATATGTAGCATGTCTTACCTTAAGTGTTCATATAGAGAATGCAATGTAAACATGTAGTTAGCATTTTACACAAGGTTTGGTTTAGGAGAAATACGCATATGTAGCATGTCTTAGATGAAATGGCAAGATATTATCTCATTCAATTTAACCCTGTCATTGTCTATTTCTGCTAATGTCTAGTTTTATTGAAATGCAGATATGTAGCATGTCTTACCTTAAGTGTTCATATAGAGAATGCAATGTAAACATGTAGTTAGCATTTTACACAAGGTTTGGTTTAGGAGAAATACGCATATGTAGCATGTCTTCGATGAAATGGATAGATACAGATTTATATATAATTTTTTTTTTTTTTTTTATGTTTCTGACAACTTTTAATATGGATTATGGTTTTTAAAAAATATATTTATACAACAATATACTAGTTTAAGTATTCTGTTTGAATTATGTTCTGTTCTAAATTTATAGGTGATTCTGGGTACATGAGCCGGCCTTGGCTCATTACCCCCTTGCGTAGCCCAACTGATGTGTCTGAGGAGCGCTACAATAGGGCTCATAAGAGAACCAGGGCGGTGGTTGAAAGGATGTTCGGGCTCCTGAAGATGAGATTCAGGTGCCTGGACCGTTCTGGAGGAGCACTCCAGTACAACCCAAAGAAGGTGGCTAAGATCGTTGTAGCCTGTAGCGTCCTGCATAATATTGCACAGCGGGCTGGGATGCTGCAGGCCGTCCCGGTGGACAGAGACCTCCTCAGAGATGAGGAGGATGATCCTGTTCTAGAGGGGGAATTCCAGGACGAGGGACTTGATGTCAGAGCAGACGTCATCAACCGCCACTTTAGACGGTAAATAATAGAAGTTACACTGGAGTATTTTCAATAGATGTGAACTCTAGGGAAATGACAAGTAGAGAATTGTGCAAACATGTTAGTATTGATAAAATGTTATAATAATATTTATTTCTCATAATATAGGTGATGCTCTGGGCATTGGGTCCTATAGCGAGTCTTTGCCACCTGGTTTTTATAGAGGACATCAGATGGTAAGTAGAAATGTATGGACTGTTGCTGGCATGATTTGTACACAAATACATAATATGGCATAAATTTTTAAAAATATAACTTTGTTTACACATTACTTATGTACATAATCAGAAAGGGATACTCTAGAATGACTATGGTTCAATGTCACACAGAGGTTTGTTATGCTCAATATGACTCATCTTCACACTTGATAGAAAATAACACAGGTTCATACACAGGCTTAGTAAGCTAGTGATAGATATTTATTATGAAATGGGGGGTGGGAGAGGGGTACAGAACTGATTCACACACTTGTATGAAATCTTTATATATAATTTCTTACATTAGGGAGATGACTTAATATAAAGACTGAAAGGGAACAATTTGAAGCCTGACAGTGAAGATTTCCAAGACTGACAGTGGGGAAAAAGCCAAGATTGAAATTGAAGTATACCAATGGGATCATGTCTGGCATATTTAAATTCTGCTGACCTTGAAAACCATACAAAGACATGTTCACATGGTAAGTGCAAACTATTTGATAGAATAAGGCTGTGGAGACATCCTATTGGAGACACTTAGATGATTTTCTATTTTGTAGATGGTATTTCCCAGTCCTCTATTTAATGAACTGATGAATAAGACACCTATTGAAGATCAACTGTTTACCCCTGAATTGACATTCAAAGACCATGCATTGTCCAGGTTGGTGTACCAATGCATGCTAGTGAAGACTGTAGAATATTAGTAGCTTACATACATTAGTCATATTTAGTTCTTAATTAGATATTTAGGGATCACAATCAGACACTTAGATGATTTTACTTTTTTAGATGGTATTTCCCAGTCCTCTATTTAATGAACTGATGAATAAGACACCTATTGAAGATCAACTGTTTACCCCTGAATTGACATTCAAAGACCATGCATTGTCCAGGTTGGTGTACCAATGCATGCTAGTGAAGACTGTAGAATATTAGTAGCTTACATACATTAGTCATATTTAGTTCTTAATTAGATATTTAGGGATCACAATCAGACACTTAGATGATTTTACTTTTTTAGATGGTATTTCCCAGTCCTCTATTTAATGAACTGATGAATAAGACACCTATTGAAGATCAACTGTTTACCCCTGAATTGACATTCAAAGACCATGCATTGTCCAGGTTGGTGTACCAATGCATGCTAGTGAAGACTGTAGAATATTAGTAGCTTACATACATTAGTCATATTTAGTTCTTAATTAGATATTTAGGGATCACAATCAGACACTTAGATGATTTTACTTTTTTAGATGGTATTTCCCAGTCCTCTATTTAATGAACTGATGAATAAGACACCTATTGAAGATCAACTGTTTACCCCTGAATTGACATTCAAAGACCATGCATTGTCCAGGTTGGTGTACCAATGCATGCTAGTGAAGACTGTAGAATATTAGTAGCTTACATACATTAGTCATATTTAGTTCTTAATTATATATTTAGGGATCACAATCAGAAAAAGGAATACATATTATAGTTGATATAGAGGTATTTGAATGGACATGAAATATTACATTTATGTTCAGCATACATATATTGTTTACATGTGATATACATTATTATGTATAAATTTTATTTTTGAAATTTAAATATTATTTTTAATCAACAATATAATGGTGTATGTATTTCATTAATTTAAAATGAATGTAATGATTATCTTTAAAAAATGTTGATCAAAGTTAGAGCATAGACACCATATGATTTTAAATGTATTTTATGAATATTTTACAACGTGTGTATTAACTTTGTTCCATTTTTATTATTTGTCATTTCAGATTGGCATCTGATGACTTCATGGAATATTTATTTATTTTCTATTAAATATATATTTTTTTTTTAGCAGATTCTAATATATATCAATATAATCTGTAAATAAATAAAACTTGGACTCCCATGACTGGTAGTTGGCTATTTGACAAGCACATGCATAAGAGAAAATAATGCATTAATAGTAGAAAATAAAATTCTTCAGAGAATATTAAAAGATATATTTTAACATTAATTGGGGAGTCATATTCTTCAATGCTTTTATATTGAAAAAGTATATATTAAAAATATTTAGGATATGTATTAATATTATGATTGTTTTAACATTTAATAAGGTGAAGTGGTTCAATTACATGAAAGTGACAGTGTTGTTGAATGTAAAAAGAATTGTATAAGATCATGTATCTTCCTTAGGTATCTCAAAACATTATTAGAAAATATTTTACAATTATTACATTTATAAATGGTAGGTCATTTAACTTTATAATTTTTAATAATTAGTTATTGGATGCCAGGTTAATCTATGTAATTTTCTAGTGGAGTCATTTAACTATACTTAGTAATATTATGTATTTATTACAATCTTACCTCTTGGGTTAGACATCAAATATCTATATAGAATGTAATTTCCCCTTTAGTTTATTTTGTCAATGTTAAATAAAAATACAATATGTTTGGGTCCTTAAAGGGGTCATTCAAAATGTATATTTTGTATACATTGTTACAAATATCATACAAGAATTTAAACATATTTAGAATGTACTATAGAATTACATTCAGTCTTTAAATATACTTGTTAAAATAAAAATAAATGCACATATCTTAGTGAATGATATAAGGCATCTATATGCAAACAACAATCAGCATCAAAATAGCCTATGTAGAGATGTATTTAATCCACGAATATATATAATTACAATATAATGATTGAATAACAAAACATATTAAGTTGGTCAAATATAAGATTATGATACAAAATGCATACATAACATATAGCTTAATGTCCCTCTACGCTGAAGGCTAAAAAATACCTCATTTAATAAATATATTTCAGTCAGTGTGTAAAACAATCTAGAAGTTAATCTAAATTTGCTTTACTCATATGTTAGACTCATTTAGCAAAAGGAAGGTGCCTAGGTTTATGATATATTAAGCATTATTGTGAAATGTTTATTTAAAGGGACATGAACTCAAAATATACTTAAAGGTAGCCATTTAAAAAAACAATGATTTATACATTCTGAATGAGTATTCTATTTTAATCAACTTTAAAACTTGTCTCATATTATGAATGCTCATTGTGATGTTGCTATCATTACTTTAGAAATAAGGCAGTAAATAGCTAATTTATTTGCTTCAGTACTCTGGACAGAACTTGATTGTTTGGAATAATTGATGCAACAATCGTCAAGGACAACCCAGGTTTTTATTAAACAATTGTCCGTAATATAAAATATCATTATTGATTTTCAAAGAAACATAACAAGATAACTTAACATTTGATAATCGTATTAAATAATAAAGTTTATTAACATTTCATGCTCAATCACCAATGGTAAATTTGTTTGGACAGTGTCCCTTTAAGAGCTTGAAATAGTGTATTTACTTCTCTTCCTATCTTGACATACTTTGCTTGAAAAGCATATCGAGATAGGCTCAGTAGATGAAGATTGGTGGATGCACAGAGATGCCTTATGTGATTGGCTCAACCATGTGCATTTAAATTTCTTATGTTGAGGATATATAAATACTAATTGAAAATGATTTACATTTTAAAGTCTAAACAATCTTCTATCTCTACAGATCATTTGATACAATTGTTTGTAATGTCTCTTTAAAACTAAAGACGCCATTGCACAATAACATATATGAGCACTTCAGAGAAATACAAGCTCGAGGTTTATTTGCGAATAACAAAGCTGTAGTTTAACATTTATAAACAGATTATCAAAGTTACTGACATTCTTCCCGGAATTTTAACATTAATAAATATTGCGTGGGAAACGCATCTTCAAACACCAGATTAGCATATTTAAACATTAGTGTAATGTCACGCAATAGCACACAATCAATGTGCATTATAAATACATTTAATAGAGCAATGTCAATACTTCACAATCAATTTATTTAAAGAACAATAAAGACATACAATATTAAATGTGTATTTGTATTAAAGAAACAGACCGTTATTAAACCGAGAAATGTCTACAACATTAATAATGTGACAGGATGAGATTTTAAAGAGTATTTAATCATTAATATTTCACGGATCACGGATATTAAATCTGCGTCACACATATCCGCATGACAGGCCCATGAGTTACAAATAAGTCTACATGAAAAATGAAGTTACAGCACCACCAAGCGGTATGTGTAAGGAAGTTACTAAGATATGAAACATTAAGGAACGGCCAATCAGAGTTCATCACACAAACACAACTTGAGTCAGGATGGTCTCACAGACATTATAACAATATTTCAATATTTTATCCAATCAGATGTACAGATAAATTGTCCCATGGTGCATCTCATGTTTACTTCACCATATAAAAGTCCATTACACGTTGCCATCTTTGTCAGTTCTCTAATGCCTGCAGGCAATATATATTATTATTATACAACCCAGCAGGCATGTCAGTTCCCAGGTTCACCAAGGAGGAGAGCGCTGCACTGGTCCACGCCGTCAAGGACTTTTATCCCCAGCTGTTTGGGAACAAGAGGAGCTCGACAGATGCGCCTGTTAAGAAGGCCCTCTGGGAGTCTATCACCAATGCGGTTAGATTGGTGTGTGACGTCCAGAGGACCCAGGATCAGATCATGAGGAGATTCGGAGATATGAGGTTGCGTTTATCGAAAAAAGTCAACCTCATAAGGGACTGGGTACAAGCCCGTAAAAGAGGGGGCCAAAGAAAGGCCCCGCGGAAACTGTACCTACTCCCTTATGAGGTGACTTTATGCGAGCTCCTCAATCTCCGGGTCCCCAAAAGATTTAGATCCTCGCCATCCTCGGCCTCCTCTTCTTCCCTCCCAGCTGCGGGATCTGAAAGTCCTGACGCGGGGGACAGGGCAGATGCTTCTCCGTCCGGTGGCCTGGGAGGACCCGATAGAGAATCTGAACCAGGTAATTATCCAACTTCATATAATATTTATAATGTTAAAAATCCAAAATGTGTATTTAGTCAGATACTAAACCTATACAGATCTCACAACATACACTACATATGATGTTTAGATATCTGATTTTACATTAGTGATACATGAAATTGGAATGATGTTTATTGCGCTCTACAGAATATGCGTCACAGAGCGGAAATCTAATTTCGCATCCACGTTAACATGGGTTTGCGGAAAGTGGCATTGCTTTATACATGTTGGTCAAATGACGGATGCGTAATTCCGCTTGGAATCATTGCGCAATGATCGCGAAAATGGCATTTCTCATCCACGTTAACATGGGTTTGCGGAAAGTGGCATTGCTTTATACATGTTGTTAAAAATTAAATGGAAAATCTTAGATTAGTGAAGAATACAGTATTCTTATTTTAAATATTATATCTAATAAAAAACGAATAATACTAATAAATTATAACATATGGCCATCAATTGATGATTATGTAATAACAAGCATATATTCTTAAAGATACAGTAAACAACACAACTGATTGAAAATAAGAGTCCAGGATATATTTATCATTCATTTAATTGCGGAAACTATTAACTCATGGGACTACCAAAGGATTAATATTTTTCTATTGATTTGTTATTAATGTAAATATTTTAAACATGGCATGATTAGTATTAATGATATGCAATCCTCATTTAATATATTACAGATATGGATGTGGCTGCTGGATCCTCAAGCCAGGGCTTGTCACAGTATGGTATGTCTCATTTTAATTGACATTTGTCTTAGAAACATGGAATGAACATTACATACTAAATACACATTGTTCTATATTTATATGTAATGTCTATTTAATAGATGAAAATTATATAATTATTCGGATATACTTAAATAACATATTTGATTTTAATTGCATGCTCAATACCATTCATTACATCAACATATGGAGTAGATAATTCATTAACAAACAACAACATTGTGGAATCTATTTAATTTTAGATTAAAGGGATACTGAACTACAATTATTAATATTGTCTTTCACATACAGTATGCAATATTAATAAACATAAAATATAATACTATCATCATATGTGACATATTCTATTGCTAAATGTATTTTAAAATAAATAAAGTACGTTTATGTGCATCTAAATATTTGTTGACCAACCTGGGTTTATATTGATGATTGGTGGATACCTTCAACAAACAATATTTATTGAATCCAATATTCCTTATCTGCCTTTAAGATTAATATCGAACAACATTCGAATTATAATAGGAGTCAATGTTAAATCATTTTTTACAGTTTGAACATAGAAATCAATTATTTAAATTAATCATGTCAGTGTCCCTTTAAGACAAAATAGATTCATTCATCATTACATTATTTTTATTAAAAACTATTGATATATAAATCTAATTATCTGTTGGAGTTACTTTATATATATCTGCATACTCTAACAGCACCATGATTACATATTTGTAATAATAAAGTTTGTTATGTATTGTGATAAATATGTGTTGTGTCCTAAACAAGATTACTGTACATTGAAAAAATGGCTCGATGTGACACATGTTTGTTTAGATTTGTCAACAGATGCTCCTCAATATGTGGTTTGTGTGTATTCTTGTAACTTCTTAAGGACATATGACGGAATTATTCCGTCATAAAACAATTGAGCTAAGTGAAAGCTGTGTCCTTAAAGGGTTAAGAACATTGATCATTGGGTATATTTAGATATGCAATAGCAGCATCTGAGATGAATTTGATGTCTAATGTAGTCTGACATTAAACATATGTTGAATACAGATATGTTTACAGAATCCCCTTGATTCAATCAAGCATTTTCTGGTGTAATGACTGCTCTATTCTTCACATTTTAAAGTTGATTAATGTTAAAATTCTAGACAGATGTGATTTAGTGATATCCAAAATGTGTTTAATAATATATATCTATATCATTCATAGAGAGAGTTGGTGTGGGGAGCCCACAGGAATCCAGCAGTGACATAGAGCCGCCTTTGCGGTCTCCTGGTAAGTCCATTGACTCATTTATATGTAATTGAAGGTGTATTGCTAATCAATATTATGATCATGATTCCGATGAAGCATAACATTATAAAAAATCATAGAATTTATCTTCTGATTATGGGCTCCATGTACTAAGCCGTCAATTCATCCGTCATTTTAGTCGCGGCTAAACTCGCCGTTACTCGCCGCGGGCGAAATGGTGTCCGCTGTAGCTATGTACTAATAATCCCACAACAAATAGACACCTCTAGCCCGCCGCGAGCAGTGGCGGAATATTGATAAATTTGACGCCTCGCTCGCCGCGAATAAGCTGATGTACTTAACTTTCAGTTCAATTGTCTGGCCAATTGTTAACACGTGACATGTAAGGTGTCATGAACGTCATAGTAGAAGCGGGAATAGAATTTTGCTCCTATAAATGGACAAGTTTTCTAAACAACTTTATTATTGTTCCAAAATTTTTGGAGAGTAATTACAGAGCGCTCGTTTTTGAGATCTTTATTTACTATTTCGATATGGCTTCATCTGGATCTGAAACCGCTTCAAAATCCAAGAATCCTCACTTTTCTCATCAGCAAAACGTCGTTTTGATTGATATGATTATTGACTCTTATGATTATTTGTTTGGATGTCGTGTCAAACAGACAAATTTTTCTAGAAGGAAGCAGATCTGGCAAACGATCAGCGACGCTGTTAGTGCCCAGGGTCCAGGAAAAAAGGATGTCGATCAGCTGAAGAAGCGTTACAACGACATTAAACGCTTCGCCAAAGCTAAATTGGCCAGAGAGAAAAATTCGGCACGTGCTACCGGAGGTGGACCAGCATATGTGGCAGACCTCAATGACTATGAGCAGAAGCTTGTTCAGCGTCTGGGACCGGAGATCATCACTGGCATAACGGATGATTGTGACAGTGATTTAAGAGGTAAATGTACAACATAGTTGACGTAAATGTTCTTTTTAAAGTTATGATAGGTTATTGTCTCCAATATATATTTCTTTAAAATAACATTATCTGACTTCTTACGCTTCAGTATCCTATATGCCATCTAGGCCCCAAATACTGTAATCATTTATGTCGCATATATGTATAAGGGATTGTACAAGCCATTTAGGCCCGAAATACTGTAATAATTTATCTCGCATATATGTATAAGGGATTGTACAAGCCATTTAGGCCCCAAATACTGTAATCATTTATGTCTCATATATGTATAAGGGATTGTACAATAATAGTATTGTTATACTGCCTTTTTTTTAATGGTCTAACGGAACTAAAGATTTGTTGATTATTACTATAGTGATCCCTAAAGATAACACCCATGTGTTTATTTTCAAACCAGTATTGCATAGAAACCTTAAAGAGATAATGACAATAGAAATAATGTAATTTGAAACTATTAAAATAATATTGTATGTCCGACATTAATCATGAGACTAACCCCAGATCACATGCCTTCTTAAATTTCTGATCTATTGACTTCCATGTTGCGTTATTTCACTATAGAATATTATTGTTAGCATCTTTCAAAATTGTTCTCCGCTTTATAAACATACATTTTTCAGATATAGCTATGCACATAGTTGACGCAGTCACATGAACCATCTATGTGCATCAACCAATGATCATTTACTGTGCCTGTATAGATTTGCTTTTCCTCAAAGTATAAAAATCCAATGAATGCAAAAACATAATACATTTAAATATTTTTAAAAATGCATTTTCTTATGCAATTTGTAAAGGTAATTATTTTTTTTCATGTCCCTTTAAAGGGCCACTAAACCCAAAATCTTTTATTAATGATTCGGATAGAGAATTGAAATTTAAACAACATATTACTTCAATTTTCTAGATATTCTTAGTTGAAGAAAAATAAATACACATGTTGAGCCAATCACACGAGGCTTCTTTGTGCATCAATCAAATGCTTTTCAACAAAGAATATCTATAGAATAAAACAAATTAGATAATATAAGTAAATTATAAAGATGTTTATAACTGCATTCTCTTTCCAAATCATAAAAAAGGTGGTTGGCATGTCCCTTTAATGATTGAGCCTGCATTCACTGCTGTAATTATTATTATTAACAGTTTTAACTTTCAGTTTCAAATATAAATAAAAATAAACCTAATTTTTTTTTTAATTTTTTTTTTTTTAAGCAATGCCAACAACAGCAGAGCCTGTGAGGAGTAACGAGGTGCCCACTTGTTCTACTTCTTCTTCTGCGGTTTCGA
The DNA here is from genome assembly GCF_027579735.1 of Bombina bombina. Lineage (NCBI taxonomy): Eukaryota > Metazoa > Chordata > Amphibia > Anura > Bombinatoridae > Bombina > Bombina bombina. Next base: position 163,114,820 of record NC_069504.1, on the reverse strand, counting down.
GACCACCCGGTGCAGCTGTTTCAAGACCTTCGGACAGTTTTACACATGGACAATTTATACGCTCATCATCTAATGTTACACACACAACTTCCTCGGCGGACACACTTCCGGATCTAAGGACCAGCACTCCACAAACTGGTGTTGGTAGAGCAACTGGTAAGTACTTTACAAATGAATAATTTCAATGTTGTGTGTTTTATCTCTTTTATCTCTCAATTTTTTTTTTGTAATTTTTTTTTTTAAATGTCAAATGTCATTATTGACATATTCTATTTCGAGATCTTGTACATATTTTTTTAAATGAGGATTCTTGTAGAGCATGCATGCTATTTTAATCAACTTTCAAATTTTTTTTAAATTTATCATTATTTTCTTTTTGAGAATTGATCATAGTATTACATAAGAAAGCTGATAGAAATTCCATGCAATATATCTTATTCTCAAAAAGATTATTTTTGCTTCAGTGTCCAGTTAATTGCAAAATACATTTCCATTAATAATTTCGAATATACCGTTACATTGACAAAAAAGCATTTTATTTATTTATTTTTATGTTATTTATTTTTTTATAGGTGATTTGGGACGTCTTTTCCAGAGATTGACTGGACATTCATCTCCATTATTTGATGGTATGTATCACATATGTATATATATATATAATATAACTTAAATTGGTGTATGACGGTTGTATCTGCTCTCTCCTTCTATTCTATTTCTGCAAGTGTTTTTATAACATTTTATTTTTATTTACTAACAATTTGTTATGTCTTGATCTAGAAGAAGAAAACTCATCAAGGGAGATCACTATCAATCTCATGCCGATAGTGGAAAATCCCATTCAAGATGAACCACCAGGAGGGCATGATGGAAGTGAGACTCCGGATATTCTTGAAGATTTGGGAGATGCGCAACCGGATGAAATTCACACACCAGAAAACATTGAGGAACCTGTTGAAACACAGGCACCACCAATTGAACTGCAAACAGGTGGTGTAAATATTGACAATACACCGGCAGAAGGACAATTTGGCGATGTTGCATTGAGGGAAATGTTGACACTGGCAAGGCAATACAGAGAGGACCACAGAGAAATGCTGAATATTATTAACACTAATATTGAACGCTGGGCTGCTCTGTCAGAAAAAAATGTGGAAATCGAAAGGCAAAGGAATGAGATAGAGATGCAGAAATTACAGCTGCAAAGAGAGATGTTCCAGTGGCAGAGGCAGATGGATGAAGAGAAAAACCATCAAATTAACAGAGCTTTGAGCATCAGCGAAAGGACATTACAATCTCTGTTGGCTATTGTCAGTGAAAGGGAGGCGACAACAGACCCAAAGAGGCAACGTCTGGAGTGAACATTTTTTATTATCTAGTCACTGTTAATTTTTTTACTCTGTATATTGTGTACAAAGTTATTGTTTGTGTATTTTTAAGGGACACTGTACTCAAATTTTTTCTTTTGTGATTCAGATAGAGCATGCAAATTTGTTTCATATACATTTTCTTTGTTTCAGATGTGTTGATATGTATTAAAATTTACTTTGTTTTACAATTGTTATTTTGTTTCTAAACATTTTCTTTGTTTCAGATGTGTATGTATTAACATTTATACTTTGGTTTACAATAGTTATTGTTTCTAAACATTTTTTTATTTGTTTCAGATGTGTTTTTATGTATTAAAATTTAATTTGGTTTACAATTTTTATTTTGTTTCTAAACATTTAATTTTTTTTTAAGATGTGTTTATATGTATTAAAATGTTGTTTGGTTTACAATTGTTATTTTGTTTCTAAACATTTTCTTTGTTTCATATGTGTTTATATGTATTAGAATTTATTTTGGTTTACAATTGTTATTTGGTTTCTAAACATTTCCTTTTTTTTCAGATGTGTTTATATGTATAACAAGTTACTTTGGTTTACAATTGTTAATATATAATGTTTAAAGATTATAATTTTGTAATAAAATAATTTATTTTGCCATTATTTTCTATATGCCACTATTCTTTTAACAAATCTTGAATGCAAAAATATATTATAAAGGTTAAGAAAATAAGTGCTAAGAGGTATTTATTTGAATATGGGAAAACCTAGTAGCTGTTAAAAATAGAGGTTAGAATAAAACAAATAAAATTAGCAAGTCTTTTTTAACTCAAAAATCCAATCTGATAACATAAAGCACTGTTGAATATACTGTCGCTTGTTACAGCTACAATTCAATGACACAATACAATGAATTAACATCAGCTATGGAGGGATTACATTACAATAATCACATATGTAAAAGAGTGAGAGCAGCTGTAGACACTAGTGTGATGTCACAAAGACAATGTATTACCTATAATATATTGTCTGTAATAACTTTGATCATAAACTTTATTTATTTTAAACCTTTGATAATTGAAGATCAACAACTGTTATGTATTTAACTGTTTATCATGAGTGATTTTTAATAACCTTAACTCTTAAAAAAAAATGGAGACAAGTTAATAAAGAAAGTTTTTTATTGATCAACTGAAACTTTAATCCTCAAACACAAAATATTGTTCTGAAACCATGTCCCTTGTTGCATTTCCACGCCTATTAGCTTGTTCGACACATATTTCTTCTGGTAAATCATCAGTATCTATTGGATCTTCATCTTCTAATGGACAGCCTCTTTTAATTGCAATATTGTGCAGTATGCAGCAAACCAATATAATTTTGGCAACTTTCTCTGGTGCATACTGCATAGCACCACCAGAACGATCAAGACATCGAAACCGCATTTTCAAAAGACCGAAAGTCCTCTCAATAATCCCCCTGGTAGATCGGTGAGCTTCATTGAAACGTACTTGACTTCTGGTCTGTGGGTTGTTATAGGGAGTCAACAGCCATTCTGTACATGAGTACCCTCCATCTCCTAATAGAAGATATAATAAATATAAATATTAATATAAGAATAATTATAAAGATTCAGAACTATACAATACAATTAAACTATACAGATTACAGTCGACAAATTGGGCGCAATTTTGGTACATTGAAATGAGAGACATATTAGACGCCAGTTATGCTTACCTAGAAGCCATCCGTCAGGCATATTTCCCTCCTCGAACTTCCGGTATAACCCAGTCTGCCTTAAAATGTAAGAATCATGACAGGATCCAGGAAAGTTAGAACGGACACTGATAATCCTCATGTGGGGGTCACAGACCATCTGGACATTCAAGGAATGGAAATGCTTTCGATTCCTATAGATCTCCTCACGAGCTTGAAGTGGTCTTACAGCAACATGGGTACAGTCTATGGCACCTAGGACATTGGGCATCCCAGCCATCCTATAGAAATTTGACTTGATAGATTGCCATTCTTCAGGGGTAGATGGCAAACAAACATATCGATGAAAAATAACCATCATAGCCCCTATTACTTTGGATAAGTGGCGTGAAAAAGCAGATTGACTCATTCCAATAATGACGCTAGAAACTGCCTGAAAGGAGCCTGTTGCAAAAAAATGCAATGCCGCTAATAGTTTGAGAAGTCCCGGAATAGCTTGTGAACGAGCAGTCATCGGCTCCAAATGATCTTCAATCTCTCGATACAGGTGTAATATCGATTCACGATCAAGCCGGAATCTTTGTATGATCTCTCGGTCAGAAAGGCCGTGCAAACCAACCCGTGGAAGGAATACACGGGGGACTCGAACTCTCCTTCTTCTAACCAATCGATTAGCTACATTTCCAGTATTCTGTCTTCTAGCCCGGATTCGCATCAAACGGAGAATAAACAAAAACAGAATTCTCTCCATAGCTGCTGAAATGAACAATGTAAGTACAATGCTGATATTACTGCCTTTTATATATGTCTAGACTGGCGTCTAGAGTGACTTTCCTATTGTTTTGTACCTTGCCCGCCACCTAAAAGGTGGCGAGGCAAAAATAACGAGGTGGGAGCGGAAATTGACGCGAGCGGACAAATAGATTTTTTAGTACATTCGTTTTTGGCGAGTTGGTGGTCAAATGTGTCTAATTACAGTAAAAAATGGAGAGGTAGCGAGGTATGGCGGATAAGTACGCTCGCAATTTTAAAGATGCGAGTTTTTACATAATTGACGGCTTTGTACATATCAGTTTGCGAGTTTGGGCGCGAGATTTGTTGCGGGTAGCTCGCTGACTGCTTAGTACATGGAGCCCTATATATTTATTTTTTATATTGAGCGATTAATAATTTCTACTTTATTATTCTACACATTTGTTATTCATAAGATGTCTAACATATGTTTTTTTAAATTTTTTTTTTTTTAACAACAGTCATCAAGTGATACACACATGAGAAATCTTAAATGTTCTATGTACTATGCTTTTATGAATTTAACATTAAGACAAACAATACATTAATATTCTGATTTATTGACAATAACAAATCTATTGTCATTTGTATGCTCCATCAAAATGATGTAAATCATAACTTTGTGTGTGTATATCTTTAATGCAACATTGATGTGCGTATTTGAGCAACAGTAACATATGTTATAATATCTGATCTTAAGGTGTACACAACATGTTATGTTTTACAGAGATTGATGTCACATGTGGGATGGAGGAGGAAGAGGCTGCCTTGGAGTCTGATGGTATGTGAAATATATCTATCATGTTTCCAACATGTTTCTTTTTTTGAAATCATTTTATTGAAGACATTCAAAGTCTACAGCTTTTTCCCTTTAAAAAGGAATATTATTTGTCTGTTCAAATACACTACTGCCCCCTTTCTATATCAGGCAGCATGAAAATCTGCTTGTATATATTTTTTTAAGAATATATAATTCATGCCATCATTATGTCACATGCATATTCCATGCCAAAACACAATAATAAGTTTCACATTGTACAGACAGTCATTGAGATTCATCTGAGTGCCTATATAGATACCATATCCTCATTTCAGAATAGTTTACAGATTCAAACACACTTCGAGGTATATTGAAAACATAATCAATTTTAAATGCGTTGATTTGATGTCAGGATGTATGAGATGTTAATATATTTATTTTACATTTTCAGATGGATCCACCACTTCTGGTCATCTGGATTCCGCCCCTGCCCAGTCACAGACCCCTCCCCGTGCACACACCCCTGACCATGGCCACACCTCTGCACACACCCAGAGCCCTTCCCATCACCAAACCCATGACCATGCCCCGACCACTGCCAGCCCTTCCCATATTTCATATCCTGTCCCTCCCAAAAAACGCCCATACACCCCCCTTCGCCGCTCTCCCCGTATTCTGGCCCGTACAGCTGCCCAGACCCAAACTCCCCACTCCCCAGCTGTACGGCCTACCCTGGAGCAGCAGCTCACCACTCCCCAAGCCATTCCCATCCCTCCCCGAGCCAATCCCATCCCTCCCCCCTGTTTAAACCTTCATTGTCCTGGGTGTCAGATTGTCCTTCCCAGGCACAGCTGTAAGTATCATTCTAAATACACTTTATAAGATACTTAAAGGTACAGTGAAGTTAAATTGGTTAAATTGTGATTCAAATCCAGCATGCAATGTTAAGCCAATGTATAATAGAATACTCTTATGAATTATTCGTCATTCTCTTGATATATTTATTGAAAACAACTTATTCCTATAATTAGTTTAAACAATAAAATAAATGTGGCCATCATTTCTTTATTGTTGGATGAATGTATCCATCAACCAGCATGCACAAACAAGGTTCATCAACAAATATTGGCTTCCATAAAAACCAACATTCTTGCATTCAAAATATAGCTTGACAATTAAAACATATAATGAATATGTGTAATTTCTAAAGATTTGTCATGTCATGCTCTATCTGAATCAGTCCATTAAATATTTAGGTTCAGTGTCCCTTTAATTGGATATCACTAAATATACCAAACACCACTACTTGGATACAAAATTTTATGTCCAAATGTGGATACATTATCTCTTGTCTAACCCAGTGGGAATGTAATTTCTTCTGGTTGCTATGTTTACACAGCTTGTCCTCAATGCCAAAATGTTTAAGGATATGTGTGCCTACCACAGTCTAAATTGAATTTTTTAATTGCTAATGTAAGTACAATGTAAATCCTTTAACAAGATTTGATACACTCAAGCTGTATAAGTGGATCATCTAAAACCAATTAAAGGGTTCAACATGTTTGAGTAACATGAGCCTTTAATGATTTCTGTCTGTCTGAATAACCTAATTCATGTGTAAAGAATATATGAAAAATAATTGATGTAAATAATTATTTGTCTTTATGATGACAATGTATGTATTAAAATCTTTTATTCTGTTGTGTAATTATCCTTAATATTAATTTTTATTTTATTTTAGGCTGTGACTCAGCATGGCTCATGCTAGAAGGGATAGCAAGAGTAGAGCAGGCCGTGTTGAGGAACGCAGCTGTCCTGAGAGGGATGAACGACACCATGCAGGCCCAGCTCCGGGTTCAGGACTTGACTCTGCGTGAAATTATGCAATTACGTTCAAGGCCTGAATCTGGAGCTGGACATGCACAGGACAATGAAGAGGATGACCAGTAAGTGGAGGATCTGGATATGCTCCATGGTGGCAGATAATAATCCTCTGTCCACATGTTGAATTTGTATTTATATTGTTGCCATTTGGCCTTTTTATCAGTTTTTTGTTGTGCCTGTTGCACTCTTTTACCTTGTCATGTGTCTCCAATGAGGCTATGCTGGCCCTTGGCAACTCTCTTCATGGACTGTGATGCACTGTGTTACCTTGCCATGTGTCTCCAATGGGGCTATGCTGGCCCTTGGCAACTCTCTTCATGGACTGTGATGCACTGTGTTACCTTGCCATGTGTCTCCAATGGGGCTATGCTGGCCCTTGGCAACTCTCTTCATGGACTGTGATGCACTGTGTTACCTTGCCATGTGTCTCCAATGGGGCTATGCTGGCCCTTGGCAACTCTCTTCATGGACTGTGATGCACTGTGTTACCTTGCCATGTGTCTCCAATGGGGCTATGCTGGCCCTTGGCAACTCTCTTCATGGACTGTGATGCACTGTGTTACCTTGTCATGTGTCTCCAATGGGGCTATGCTGGCCCTTGGCAACTCTCTTCATGGACTGTGATGCACTGTGTTACCTTGTCATGTGTCTCCAATGGGGCTATGCTGGCCCTTGGCAACTCTCTTCATGGACTGTGATGCACTGTGTTACCTTGTCATGTGTCTCCAATGAGGCTATGCTGGCCCTTGGCAACTCTCTTCATGGACTGTGATGCACTGTGTTACCTTGCCATGTGTCTCCAATGGGGCTATGCTGGCCCTTGGCAACTCTCTTCATGGACTGTGATGCACTGTGTTACCTTGTCATGTGTCTCCAATGAGGCTATGCTGGCCCTTGGCAACTCTCTTCATGGACTGTGATGCACTGTGTTACCTTGCCATGTGTCTCCAATGGGGCTATGCTGGCCCTTGGCAACTCTCTTCATGGACTGTGATGCACTGTGTTACCTTGTCATGTGTCTCCAATGGGGCTATGCTGGCCCTTGGCAACTCTCTTCATGGACTGTGATGCACTGTGTTACCTTGTCATGTGTCTCCAATGGGGCTATGCTGGCCCTTGGCAACTCTCTTCATGGACTGTGATGCACTGTGTTACCTTGTCATGTGTCTCCAATGAGGCTATGCTGGCCCTTGGCAACTCTCTTCATGGACTGTGATGCACTGTGTTACCTTGCCATGTGTCTCCAATGGGGCTATGCTGGCCCTTGGCAACTCTCTTCATGGACTGTGATGCACTGTGTTACCTTGTCATGTGTCTCCAATGAGGCTATGCTGGCCCTTGGCAACTCTCTTCATGGACTGTGATGCACTGTGTTACCTTGCCATGTGTCTCCAATGGGGCTATGCTGGCCCTTGGCAACTCTCTTCATGGACTGTGATGCACTGTGTTACCTTGTCATGTGTCTCCAATGGGGCTATGCTGGCCCTTGGCAACTCTCTTCATGGACTGTGATGCACTGTGTTACCTTGTCATATGGCTCATATATTCCTTATTTTTACAAGATTATTTATAAACGTTGTGTATGTTTTCTTACATACTAATAAAATAAATTTTATTTCACAAATCTTTGTCCTCATTCTTCCTGTTATTTTTTGCAAGCTCTAGTTTATGTTGTTTATCCTTAAAGGGACCTAACAAATCTATTTGTTATAATGAAATCATATATGTAAGACAATAGTAAATGACTTTAAGATTAACATCTCCAATGTAATCTTATTATTTGTGTTTATATTATTTTCTCTTAGCTCTATCATTGCCTGATTATGATTAGCAGAGTAATTTCTTTATATATGTATATATATTTTTGTATTTGTGTATATATGTATATTTAAATGTTCATATCCATGTGTGTATTTATAAACTCTGCATGAATTGATGCACCTTTACCAAATGATCTGAGTATTGATACAATGATATAATCCCTGTAAAGTGTTCATTTTATTTAAATAGTATTGACTATGTGTATGCTCTTTTTAAAAACAAAATAATGTCCCTTTAAGTGATGTTGATCACTATTGTAAATGAATGTATTTCCATTTGTAAAGCGTTTTTGTCCTTTTTACAAGAACAAGGACATATAGTTTTATTAATAAACAATCTTATTGTAATGTTGACAGCACCTGTATTTCATTTTCAAATCTATATTATTGTCAAAGTGTAACCAAATCAATCTCTGTGTGTAATACAAATAATGTAGATGATGAATATTAGTTAACTAATATGTTAACAAAATACATCTCCTCCCATATATGGCTATAGGTAGGCTGACCATAATTAAACTTGAATAAATGACACGTTTAATCAATACATGTATAACTATTGTTATTCAACAACAATCCAAAGATATCTTAAAACATCAATGGCATATGTATTTCTCATGTGTATCTTTTAAATGTTAAAGATATACACCATAGCTATAGTTCAAGGGACAGTCAAGTCCGAAAAGATGATTCATAATTTGGTGACATTCCTAGATAGCAATCTACACACATACTAGTTCCTAAAATATAAATACGTTTCTTAATGATATGCCAAGATGTCACTGAGTCCTTGTATTGTCTGCGGTTTTTCAGCGATCTCGGATGCGCCATGTTGCTTAAGACGTCACCTGCCAGGCTGTCCAATGATTCCTTGTATTGACTGACGTTCTTACGTGATCAGGAATATGCCTTTTATTGGATTGCGTTTTGACGCGATCAAGGATGCGCCTTTTTTTTTGGGCGTTCTTACGTGATCAATAATGTGCCTTTCATTGGATGGCGTTCTTACGTGATCAAGGAAGCGCCATGTTAAGACGGCACATGTAAAGTTAAAAAAACGTGTGATTGGATTGCGTAGTCCCGCAATATTTGTGCACGTTAAAAACGTTTGTGACTGCATGCAATTTTAAAAAGCTTGCGAATATGTATTATTTGCATCATGTTACATTGTTGACCCGTAGCTGATAAAGACCAACACATTCTCTTTTGCTGGATGTCTGGTTGAATCAACGAACGAAAGCAAAATGTTTTCATGCATAGGATATTTCTAGGCAAGTGCAAATCTCTACAGTCCATGTTTAATATGTTTGTCAACAATGTTCCTTTTTCTTAAAAATTAATGTTGTGTTTAATGTTGAACATATCTAATTAATAAATATGCGCTATTGTGTTTGAATAAAGTAATCAATATGCATTTATCATATGCTAAATATATGATGCCGACTTCTTCTAAATGTAATTTCGTTGTATATTTTATGAAAGGTTCATTAGACACTCACATTATAAATAAAAATATTTGATTTTGTCTCTAGTTAGATAGTCCATTGTTTAACCAATAGGTTTATTTTGTCTTGTGTTGTAAGAAAATGTAAGTCATTTTCTTACTCCTCGCAAAGCCAATGAGTTTCATGTGAGTACCATCTCCAGCTTTGTCCAGTTTGTGTAAAGGTTCTTTTCATATGTTAATGATGGGGTATTGTGTTTTACGGTTGTAATGGTGGTTCATCTATATTTAAAATATAGCTAACCCTATTTTATTTGCAAGTGTTTGAAGCTTTTTAATATTGCTATCAGTATATGTTAATCTTGTTGTTTGTAGTAGTGTCTATTACATACAGTTATGTAAAAAATATAGGATACTGTCCCTTGAATGCAAATGTTGTTTTTTTGTATCATGTATGAGATCCACATAGTTTAATCTTCAAATATATTTTTGTTAGCATATTTCACCCCCCCACTCCTAAAAGGACTTTAAACCATATTCATTGTTAAAATAAAAATAGTTACAATAAAATATTAACACAATAATGTCTCTTAAAGAAAATAGACTTTATTTAACACGTCAATATAAATGTGATTTTCAAATATTTTTTTTGACAAAGTACATGTAGATATAGCAACAAGCTTAAAATGTGTTAGCATATGTAATGTTGTTAAAGGGACAGTTTCGAAAAAAAATATTTTTACATTATTCGAAAAGTCAATTCTGTAATAACAAGGATATCAAATGTTTCTCAACAATTGAACATTTGCTATCTAAATTTGCTATCTAAACCTATGAGGTTGGTGTGCTCATTTCTTAAATCTTGAAGAGTGCTTGTAATCATTATACAATTTGAGCACTAGAGGGCATTTGGATAGCATTTGTATATGTAAAATCTTGTGCTCATACAGCATATTATTGACCATGTATTGATCATTGATATCTAAAATGTTGTTATGTCAGAACAACAAATAAGTGGTCATTTTTCATAGTCATAGATACAAGGGTAAGCACATAAGTCACACATGTATTTCTCCATGTTTTGTTGTTTCAAACTTTATAATGCGTAATACAGTGTTTTCTTTGTAATCAATAATTTTCTGACTGTCCCTTTAAGCTGTGTTATTGGCATTCAAACAGTAATATGCCATCATGGATAATTGTTATGGTAATTTAGTTAGCGATTCGGGAAACAGTTTGGACATCACATCACAGAAACCAATCAATATCATGAACAAGGATAGGTATGTGATGATGTGGTTTTCACACACTTATAACCCACACTCTGCAAAGAATCTTCCTCCATGGACCCGGTCCCATAGAAGTCGATTATATACAGAGTGTGGTCCACAAGTGTATGAAAACCACATCATCACATACCTATCCATTACACAAAAAAAAAAATTTAAGATGGAAAAAAATACTTACTTCCTCTTCCTTCCCCTCTTCCCACGGGGCTGAGGCTCTGGGAGAGGCAACTGCCGACTCCGAAGAGTCCTCCTTGGAGCTGTTGTGGGAGGAGTGGAAGGAAGAGTACTGGGACGACCAAGGTGAGGAGTAGATGGCTGAGGAGGAGGAGGAGAAGATGGCTGAGGAGGAGGAGGAGAAGATGGCTGAGGAGGAGGAGGAGTAGATGGCTGAGGAGGAGGATGAGATGGGCCGGCAGGAGGAGATGGCCCAGCAGCAAGAGGCCCAGCAACAAGAGGCCCAGCAACAGGAGGTAGACCAGCATGCGCCTCCCGGAAAAATGTGAACATTTCCTGATGAAGATTGAACATTCTTGTTTGTCCTTCTTGTATTGTATTCAGTATACTGATTATTTCGTTTTGGCCTTGAATTATTTGATTCTGCCCATCAAGTATTCTGCGTCGTCCTTCTATGTTTTCTATCCGGGAGGTACGCATCTGGTCTATGTACTCCAGTAGAACCCGCACCTCCGCTATTTCTTCTTGTTGTGCCTGTTGAACCCGTGCACGGCGGGGTGCCCGTGCACGGCGGAGTGCGGGTCTTTGAGGGACCTCGGGTTCCGCGGCTTCAGCGGCATCCTCCTGTGCTTCCGGGGCCTCTTGATCATCTCCCGTGCGCTGTTCGTCACGGGGGGCCTCTTCCCTCCGAAGTGGGAATTCCTCACCACCACTCTCATCCCGGGGAGATGCAGGAGGCTGTGCTGCCTCGTCCCCAGACTCTGTATATTAAAAAAAAATTAAAAAAAGAAATGTATATATTAGCATATTTGCAAATAAAGGTTTAAATGACTTAGCTTACGATACAATTACAAATGCAGAATCATTAATCCACTTTGAAATCTAACAAACAATCAATACGATTTCCGCTTTTTCAGTGTTTGTGATATCTGGTCAATGTGAATGTTTTTGCGTTTGTTTTCAGTCTGTTTAAATGCACACCTAACCTATAGCCTAGATACTGATGTAACCGCTAAGTAATAGAATGCGTGTAAACAGCGTAATAGCATTAATCGGATCCTTAACACATGAAACCCAATGTTTTATCTTTCATGATTTATAAGCATACATTTAGTATCAACTTTCGAATGTACTTTTGTTATCTAATTAGCTTCATTCTCTGGATATTCTTTGCTGAAAAGCATATCTAAATATGTTTATAAGATTCTGATTGTTAGCTGAATATAGCTGCCTCCTGTGATTGTTTCACCGTGTGCATGGCTATTTCTTCATTAAAATATATCTCAAGAATGAATCAAATTATGTAATATAAGTACATTTGAATGTTTTGTCAAATTGTATTCGCTACCTCAATCATGAAAGTAAATGTTTGCGTATAGTGTCCATTGAAATACATTCGTATGTGAAATTATTGTTCAATGAGCTTACCGTCAGATGAGAGTGGCAGGTTCCCGGTATCGATTCCTCCGATACCGACTACTTCCACCTCGGAGATGCTGGGCCGCAACATTTCCTCCCATCTGCAGTACTCCATTTCAAGGGCAGGGCCGCCACCGGTCCCTGCGGCATGTCGGGCCTCCAGGCTTAACTTTTTTTTAAGTTCAAGTTTACAGTCCCGGTACCGATGTTTGATGGAATCCATATCCCGGTTCCGGCAACCCACTGCATTGACTGCATTCCGAATCTCGTTCCAGAGCCTCCTCCTGTCAGTCGGGGTAGTCTTCTGGTGCTGCAGCATCCTATACCTGGCCATATAGGCCTCTACGAGGGCCTCCTTCTCCTCCATCGTAAACCTCGCCTCCCTAGTCGCCTTGGCCTTCCCCTGTGACGATGCCCTCTGTTTCCCGGACTGTGAAGCCCTACTCTGACCGCCACTGGGCCCAGCCACTTGGTCATCTTGAACCAAGTGGCTGGGTCCACCCACCGCTTCCACCCCCGCTTCCTGCCCCCCTTCCTGCCCCCCTTCCTGACCTGTTCCTCTCCCCCTCCCTCTACTCCCCCCTCTACCTGTCCCCTGCCTGGCCTCCATCTCCTCCCTAAACTAAACCCCAAATAATAAAAAAAAAGTGAGTGTGATGAAATGAAAGGGGGTCAAAATAAAGAACTAAAAAGACAAAAAAGGTGCTTAAAGTGTGAGGGATGTAAAAAAAAACAAAGAGGGTAAGGAGTATTTAAATAAACGAAAAGAATAAGACTAAAAGGAGGATATGTAAACTAAATGTAACTAGGGGATGGGTATGGGATGGGTATGGGGTATGGGATAAGAGTAAATGGGATGAAAGGGAATGGGACTACAAGGAATGGGGTATGGAGTGTAGTATGAGGGGGTAGGGGGTATGGAGTGTATGTAGTGTTATTGATAAGTGTATGTATGTATTGAATGTGTTTGCGTGTAAATGTGTTAAGTGTACAGATAAATCACTCGCTCGCTAACTAACACTACTTCTAATTCTCAATAACAAACACTCCCACTAACGCTCACTAACTACCACTAACTGACGCTCACACTAACAACTATCACTAATAACTCCCACTAACTCACTCACGCTCCCACTAACAGACTCTCTCCCACTCCCGCTAACTCCCACTAACTCACTCACTCTCTCACGCTAACACTACCAACTGACTATCTCACGCTAACACTACCAACTGACTATCTGACGCTAACACTACCAACTGACTCTCTCACGCTAACACTACCAACTGACTCTCTCACACTAACACTAACTCACTCTCAAAAAATCGCAAAATCTCTATTCTTAAATCTCCAAAGACCCACCAGCAACACAGTCAAAGAAGCCCTGCTTGTGTGGTGCTTATATACCCTGTGTAAATGTTTAATGATGTCCCAATTTCCATTGTAATTAGTGTTCAGGTGTGCTTTATTAGCAATTAATATTATTGCAATGTGTATTAGGTGTGTTAATTTGCGCATGCTCATTTTGAGTTGGTATTTGTGGAATGTGTAGAATGCGATGATGTCATAGTGGTCGTTTTCTCTAACATTGTCCAATAGTATTCTTTTTAAATGTGAATTTGCGATGGTGTGTTCTTCGTGAAGTGTTGTATATGTATGTTTTTCATAATATATAATGATATTGAATGCGATTTTTTTTTTAGTGTATGTATATATTTTTTAATCCTTGTTGTTATTGTGCGATTTTCCGCATCTTAAAGTATATGCGTATTCCACGTATAAATAGTATTAAAACTTCCCCCGCTTGTGAATGTGTAATGCTTGTGTGCTTTGTTGATTGATTGATGTTGTGACATTTGCGGCGTGTTATTGTTGTGCATGATGTGGTATGCGTCATATGACCGAGCTGTGCGTATTTCTCGCGAGATCGAGTGTTAGGTGAAAAAAGCTATTTTTTGCCTTTCCCATTGATCTCTATGGGAGACTGTCTAACGCGGGCAGGATTACGCGTGTGACATACACGCGTTAGGAGCATCGTTAGATGGTCTTATATTAACTCTAAATACCGGAGTCAAACAATGCCGTGCGTTAGACATAAAACACGCGTGGCGTTAACAGCCCATCTACCGCCGAACTCTAAATCTAGCCGTCAGACTTTCAGTGATAAGTTTCAATCTGCATGCTACATATGTACATATGCTCAGTGCACATTCATTCAAACACAAAACCTACTCAGTTTGCAGCATTGCTGACAAATACATCTCTCTGAACAAGCCCTACATTTGGCTAAACTTTAAGGGTCACATGAACAGTAAAATATATCACTAAAACAGTCATGAGTTATACGAGAAACATTTTGATAAAAAATGCCCTTTTGGAAAGAAATGTATCTGTTTAAATTATGTGAAAAATGTCCTCAGTTTAGAACCCTTTTGTTGTTTTCTAGAATAACTACAGCTCTAAAAGTTTTGGTTTCTTTCTCAGATCTATTGTATAGTCTCTTCCTTATAGTAAAATGTAATTCAGATGAAACAGTTAAATTCACAGTTCTGCTAAAGAGTTTGTCAAGCTCCCAGCTGAATACAAAATAGACACATTGAATTCTTCCTCTGTTCTGTATTCGTTTCATCGTTTAATGAAGTAAACCAAACATTACTGTTTGCCAATGGCTGTATGGCAGTAAGTCTAGGCTAGAACTGGTACTGTGGTCAAGTTTAGCAGAAATATAGCTTCTTTTGAGACTTTGGATAAAGTATACACTCAATCTTAGTATGACACTATACATAGTTTTATTTAATTCTGCTGATATATATATATATATATATATATATATATATATATATATATATATATATATATACATATATATATATATATATATATAATTATATATACTGTGTGTGTGTATATATATATATATATATATATATATATATATGTGTGTGTGTGTGTGTGTGTACAGGGAGTGCAGAATTATTAGGCAAGTTGTATTTTTGAGGATTAATTTTATTATTGAACAACAACCATGTTCTCAATGAACCCAAAAAACTCATTAATATCAAAGCTGAATATTTTTGGAAGTAGTTTTTAGTTTGATTTTAGTTTTAGCTATTTTAGGGGGATATCTGTGTGTGCAGGTGACTATTACTGTGCATAATTATTAGGCAACTTAACAAAAAACAAATATATACCCATTTCAATTATTTATTTTTACCAGTGAAACCAATATAACATCTCAACATTCACAAATATACATTTCTGACATTCAAAAACAAAACAAAAACAAATCAGTGACCAATAAAGCCACCTTTCTTTGCAAGGACACTCAAAAGCCTGCCATCCATGGATTCTGTCAGTGTTTTGATCTGTTCACCATCAACATTGCGTGCAGCAGCAACCACAGCCTCCCAGACACTGTTCAGAGAGGTGTACTGTTTTCCCTCCTTGTAAATCTCACATTTGATGATGGATCACAGGTTCTCAATGGGGTTCAGATCAGGTGAACAAGGAGGCCATGTCATTAGATTTTCTTCTTTTATACCCTTTCTTGCCAGCCACGCTGTGGAGTACTTGGACGCGTGTGATGGAGCATTGTCCTGCATGAAAATCATGTTTTTCTTGAAGGATGCAGACTTCTTCCTGTACCACTGCTTGAAGAAGGTGTCTTCCAGAAACTGGCAGTAGGACTGGGAGTTGAGTTTGACTCCATCCTCAACCCGAAAAGGCCCCACAAGCTCATCTTTGATGATACCAGCCCAAACCAGTACTCCACCTCCACCTTGCTGGCGTCTGAGTCGGACTGGAGCTCTCTGCCCTTTACCAATCTAGCCACGGGCCCATCCATCTGGCCCATCAAGACTCACTCTCATTTCATCAGTCCATAAAACCTTAGAAAAATCAGTCTTGAGATATTTCTTGGCCCAGTCTTGACGTTTCAGCTTGTGTGTCTTGTTCAGTGGTGGTCGTCTTTCAGCCTTTCTTACCTTGGCCATGTCTCTGAGTATTGCACACCTTGTGCTTTTGGGCACTCCAGTGATGTTGCAGCTCTGAAATATGGCCAAACTGGTGGCAAGTGGCATCTTGGCAGCTGCACGCTTGACTTTTCTCAGTTCATGGCAGTTATTTTGCGCCTTGGTTTTTCCACACGCTTCTTGCGACCCTGTTGACTATTTTGAATGAAACGCTTGATTGTTTGATGATCACGCTTCAGAAGCTTTGCAATTTTAAGAGTGCTGCATCCCTCTGCAAGATATCTCACTATTTTTGACTTTTCTGAGCCTGTCAAGTCCTTCTTTTGACCCATTTTGCCAAAGGAAAGGAAGTTGCCTAATAATTATGCACACCTGATATAGGGTGTTGATGTCATTAGACCACACCCCTTCTCATTACAGAGATGCACATCCCCTAATATGCTTAATTGGTAGTAGGCTTTCGAGCCTATACAGCTTGGAGTAAGACAACATGCATAAAGAGGATGATGTGGTCAAAATACTCATTTGCCTAATAATTCTGCACTCCCTGTATATATAGATAGAGATAGATAGATAGAGAGAGAGAGATAGATAGATAGATAGATATAGAGCTAGAGATAGATAGATATAGAGATAGAGAGATAGAGAGAGATAGATATAGAAATAAATATATGTATGTATGAATATATATATACACATACACACACACACACACGCGCGCACACACACACACAAGCACTCACACACATCAATATATAGCATAATATATGAACATATGTTGCATAAATAAAAAGAGAGAAGCGCTCAACCTGGAAACGAACAATAACATAATAGCTTGTTCTATGGCTAGTTACCACCCAAGAAGCAGCCTCTTTTTGCTCAACATGTGCCTTTCACAGAGAAAAACTTTCCTGAAGCATATCAGTCTGATTCTGACTTCACAGTACAGTCCAGACCCGAAATACCAGGCAATCCTTCTCTGAACAAGAGAAACAGCAAAACCCCAGACATACGTTTCGGCCTATTGTGGGCCTCGTCAGTGAGGTGCAGCCATATCCCTCTAGGCACACTGAGCAACGGGTCCACGTCTGGATTCCCGCATCACACTTAGGGAGACTTCCCAAAATGTTATAATTTGCATAAATAAAAAGAGAGAAGCGCTCAACCTGGAAACGAACAATAACATAATAGCTTGTTCTATGGCTAGTTACCACCCAAGAAGCAGCCTCTTTTTGCTCAACATGTGCCTTTCACAGAGAAAAACTTTCCTGAAGCATATCAGTCTGATCCTGACTTCACAGTACAGTCCAGTAGTGATGTCCAGTTCATGAACGAATCGTTCATTTGAACTGGATCTTTTCAGTGAACTGTATGAATCAGTTCACCAGACTGAACTGATTCGTTTCAAACAGTTCACTTCCTGAGTCTGCAGCAGCACTGGTAATACGATTCTAGAGTGTGTACTGCTTCTGCTAACTCCTCCTTTGCAATGAATCAGACATCCTCACTCTAGGATCATATTACCAGTACTGTTACTGATTCAAGAAGTGAACTGTTTGCAAACGAATCAGTGTACTGTTAACTCCTTTGCAATGAATCATTCAGTTAACAGTACACTGATTCAAAGATACCCCTAACTGCACCTAAATTAACCCTTACAAAAGTAACAGGTCTCAACCTTATGTTTATAAACCAAAACTCTGTGTGGCTTATAAATAAATATAAGGTTCAGACCTGCTGCTTCTGTAAGGGTTAATTTAAGGTGCAGTTAGAGGTATATTTGAATCAGTGTACTGTTAACTGAACGATTCATTGCAAAGGAGTCAGTTAACAGTACACTGATTCAAATATACCCCAAACTGCACCTTAAATTAACCCTTAGAGAAGCAGCAGGTCTCACCCTTATATTTATTTATAAGCCATACAGAGTAGATATGCATATCTTAGGAAAATACATACAACACAGTACATAGAACAGAGTATACAGCATGCTCTGTTCTATGTACTGTGTTGTATGTATCTGTGAAGGAGCCAACGCTGCCTGGCTGTGAGGACTCAGGAGGCTGTTAGACACTGAATCATGAGCCATGATAGATATAGAGCGTCACACAACTCACACAGTCAGTGACTCATGATTCAGGAACGAATCTGCGGCTCTACAGTTCACCTACTGAACATGAGGTAGAGCCTCTATCTCATGTTCAGTAGGTGAACTGGTGAATCGGTTCATGAACCGGTTCAGTTAATCGAACCGTCCGAAATTAACCAATTCACCCAGAAGAACCGAACTTCCCATCTCTACAGTCCAGCCCCAAAAAAAATAGGCAATCCATCTCTGAACAAGAGAAACAGCAAAACCCCAGACGTACGTTTCGGCCTATTGTGGGCCTCGTCAGTGAGGTACAGCCATATCCCTATAGGCACACTGAGCAATGGGTCCACATCTGGATTCCTGCATCACACTTAGGAGACTTCCCAAAATGTCATAATTTGCATAAATTAGTTATGCAAATTATGACACTTGGCACTTTGTAAAAGAGCTAAACGGGCATTTAGCTCTTTTACAAAGTGCCCACCCTAATCTAAATAAACCCCTCCAAAAATTTAAAAATAACCTAAGTCTAACCCCAAGTTTGGTACTCACCGTTCCTGAAGTCCGGTGGAGAAGGTCCTGTCCCATGCGGAGGGCGGAGCTGAAGACCGATGACCCCAGAGCTGATCTGTATAGTGAATTCAAGGTACGCAATTAAAAATGGCGTCTCTTGAATTCCTATTGGCTGATTTGATTCAAATCAGCCAATAGAATTTCAGTAGCTCTCATCCTATTGACTGATTTGAACAGCCAATAGGATTTTAGTAGCTCTCATCCTATTGGCTGATTTGAATTTGAAGAATCAAATCAGCCAAAAGGAATTCAAGGGACACCATTTTTAATCGTGTACATTGAATTAACTATTTAGTGTACGGTGGCGATCGTACGAAGAGGATCCTCCACGCTCCATGGCTCCGCGGTCGCCGGTCTTCAGTTACAGGGTCACCGGTCTTCAGTTCCGTGGTCATCGGTCTTCAGCTCCGCCCTCCGCTCTGTGCCGGATTGTCCCTGAAAGAAGAAGCAAGAGGTCGCTGCTTGGAAGAAGACTTCACCCCATGAGACAGGAGCTTCTCCGCCGGACTTCAGGAACGATGAGTACCAACCTGGGGGTTAGACTTTTATTTTTGTTTATTTAGATTGGAACAGCCAAGAGAATGCAAGCTCAATCCTACTGGCTGATTGGATCAGCCAATAGGATTGAACTTCAATCCTATTGGCTGATTGCATCAGCCAATAGGAATTTTTCTACCTTAATTCCGATTGGCTGATAGAATTATATCAGCCCATTGGAATTCAAGAGACGCCATCTTGGATGACGTCACTTAAAGGTACCGTCATTTATTTGTCGGATGAAGACAGAAGAGGATGCTCCACGTCGGATGTCTTGAAGATGGACCTGCTTCGTGCCGGATTGATGAAGATAGAAGATGCCGTCTGGATGAAAAATTCTACCCATCTGAAGGACCTCTTCTGCCCGGCTTCAATGAAGACTTCTGCCCGTCTGGAGGACCACTTCGCCCGGCTTCGTTGAGGACTTCTGCCCGGTTGGGTGAAGACGTCTCAAGGTAGGGTGATCTTCAAGGGGTTAGTGTTAGATTTTATTAAGGGGGGATTGGGTGGGTTTTAGAGTAGGGTTGGGTGTGTGGGTGGTGGGTTGTAATGTTGGGGGGGTATTGTATTTTTTTTTACAGGTGAAAGAGCTGATTACTTTGGGGCAATGCCCCACTAAAAGCCCTTTTAAGGGCTATTTGTAATTTAGTATAGGGTAGGGTTTTTTTTTACTTTGGGGGGCTTTTTTATTTTATTAGGGGGATTAGATTAGGTGTAATTAGTTTAAAAACTTGTAATTATTTTCAGTAATTTAGTGTTGTTTTTTTTTGTACTTTAGTTTATTTTATTTAATTGTAATTAATTTAATTTAGGTAATTAATTTATTTATAGTGTAGTGTTAGGTGTCATTGTAATTTAGGTTAGGTTTTATTTTACAGGTAAATTTGTCTTTATTTTAGCTAGGTAGTTATTAAATAGTTAATAACTATTTAATAAATATTCTACCTATTTAAAATAAATACAAACTTGCCTGTAAAATAAAAATAAACCCTAAGGTAGCTACAATGTAACTATTAGTTATTTTGTAGCTATCTTAGGGTTTATTTTATAGGTAAGTATTTAGTTTTAAATAGGAATAATTTATTTAATTGTAGTTATTTTATTTACATTTATTTAAATAATAATTAAGTTAGAAGGGTGTTAGGGTTAGAGTTAGACTTAGGTTTAGGGGTTAATACATTTAATATAGTGGCGGCGACGTTGGGGGCGGCAGATTAGGGGTTAATAAATGTAGGGAGGTGTCAGCGATGTTACGGACGGCAGATTATGGGTTAATAAAATTTAACTAGTGCTTGCGAAGCGGGAGTGCGGCGGTTTAGGGGTTAATATATTTATTAAAGTGGCGGCGATGTCCGGTTCGGCAGATTAGGGGTTAAATTTTTTATTTAAGTGTTAGCGATGTGGGGGGCCTCGGTTTAGGGGTTAATAGGTAGATTATGGGTGTTAGTGTACTTTTTAGCACTTAGTTTTTTTATTTTTAAGGTAATGTTAGGTTTTTTCATTTTAATAGTAACTTTAGTATTTTGTAATTTAGGTAATTTGGGTTCATTTAGGGGGTGTTAGGTTAGGGAGTGTTAGGTTAGGGGGCTTAGTAATTTATTTATTTGCTTTGTGGGCTTTGGTGTTTTAGGGGTTAATACTTTAATAGGTAGTTTGCGTTGTGGGCTTTAGCGGTTTAGGGATCAATACTTTAATAGGTAGTTTGCGTTGTGGATTAATAGTGGATTAGGGGTTAATAGTTTTATTAGGTAGTTTGCAATGTTGAGGTTGGCGGATTTAGGGGTTAATACTTTATTTTTAGTTACGGTGTGGGTTTGATGGCGGATATAGGGGTTAATATACTTTATTAGTTATTGCGGTGGGGGTTGGCGGTTGTCAGGTAGATAGATATTGCGCATTTGTTAGGTGTTAATTTATTTTTTAAGGCAGTTTCAGGAGTTACGGTGCTTCCATACGGCTGCCTTTGTGTGGCGAGGTGAAAATGGAGTAAGATTTCTCCATTTTCGCCATTTAAAGGGACAGTCAAGTATAAATTAAACTTTCATTATTCAGATAGGACTTTTAATTTTAATTGACTTTCCAATTTACTTTTATCATCAAATTTGCTTTTTTCTCTTGGTAGTCTTAGTTTAAACTAAACATAGGTAGGCTCATATGCTATTTTCTAAGCCTTTGAGGGCTGCCTCTTATCACATGCTTTTTAAATCTCTTTTCAACACAAAGAGACAGAAAGTACACGTGGGCTATATAGATAACACTGTGTTCAGGCACAGAAAGTTATTTAAGATCTAGCACAACACAATGCTAAATTTAAGACAATAGATAGTAAACAGTCACAGTCATGTGATCAGGGGGCTGGAAGAAGGTTCCTAGATACAAGGTAATCACAGAGGTAAAAAGTACATTAATATAACTGTGTTGGTTATGCAAAACTGGGGAATGGGTAATAAAGGGATTATCTATCTTTTGAAACAATAACAATTCTATGGTTGATTGTCCCTTTAAGTCCTTGCGCTGAATATTGGATACCTATTTGGGACACGGTCCCATGTTAGCTTATGGGAGTAAAAATTGTGGCCGAAGGGTGAAATATACGCGTGTAACTTGTATTCTACACTGTATATGTAATACCAAAATCGCATAAAAACCGGCTTCAACGGAATTTTCGCGCAACGTTGCATATGTAATGGGGCCCATGGTTCTTATCTGCCATCTTCTGTTACTAGAAAGTACAATGTGTGGATGACAACCATGTGTCATCATGCACAGTTAAAGAGTTAATAGTCATGGTTTTGGAATGGTATGTCCAAGAAGTTCATATAGGAGTGATTGCTAGGACACACACACACACAAAGACAGATATACACACACACACACACATATACATACACACACACATATATATGTTACAGTTAAAGTGCAGAAATCAGTTAATGTTCACATTACCTAGCTAATCTGCAGATTAACTAGGGTGATCCGTTAAAGTGCAGAAAAATTGTTTCATTTCTCAAATTACCTAGATAATCTGCACATTACCTACATTACCTACAACAAATGCACTTTAGTGGTAACATATATATAAACTAAAGGAGGTCCCATGGTTTTTCCTATGATAATCAGTTCATATCACGTTTTTTTAGAGACCCTGGGGCACTTTCTTCTGAAAATGGAGGTAAAAACAAAATCTTAATGGGCAGTGCGGTGAACTTCATGCATCATTCATTGCCCAGACACACTTCAACTTCTTAACAAGTTCATAGTAGTTTTCCCAAGGGTATAACAACTGCTCTCTTTCTGTTTTTGCATTTATTAGCATCTTGGCCTCTACACTTCTAAGCAGTGTATATTTCCCATTCTGCATTCTGAATTGTTACAGAATCGACTTCCCTTCACGCAGTTAAAACTTATTGCTAAGACATGATAGGTGTTAACAGTAAACCTGCAACCCATTGTGGAATTATGCAATGAGCACAAATAAATGTAAGAACATCGTACTGAGAATGTGAAATATCTGCCATTCTAGCTGTAATATATCTGTGATAATACAGTTGAAAAACAAACAATACACTTTCAAGCACTTTAGCTTTTTAGAAAAGTTTGTTTCTCTCATGTAAACTGTTTATTGACAAAGAAGCCGAAGAATGTTCCAATTTCGGCCGAGGGCAGATACGCTCCAGAGTGCTCTGTTCTAATCAGAGCCTCGGGCGCCGCAACTGCCTCTGGGTACCTTACCATGGGTCCCAGCCTGTCTTGAAATTTTCTGTCTGGGAAATTATCTATCTATTTATCTATCTATCTATCGAATCTATAATAAATAGATAGATTCGATTTCAAGACGTGCTGGGACCCATGGTATGGTTCCCAGAGGCAGTTGCCGCGCCCGAGGCTCTGATTAGAACAGAGCACTCTGGATCGTATCTGCCCTCGGACGAAATCGGAACATTCTTCGGCTTCTTTTTCAATAAACAGTTTACATGAGAGAAACAAACTTTTCCAACTTTAACTACATGGAAGCCGTTAATGTGCACATTACCTAGGTAAAGTGCGGATTCCACACTTTAACTGAGCAAATCAGTTAATCTGCAGATTAGCTAGGTAATGTGCACATTAACGATTTCTGCACTTTAACTGTAACATATACACACACACACACAAACACACATACACACACACACATATATACACATACACACACATATATACACTCACACACATACATAGACATACACACACACACATATATACAGGGAGTGCATAATTATTAGGCAAGTTGTATTTTTGAGGATTAATTTTATTATTGAACAACAACCATGTTCTCAATGAACCCAAAAAACTCCTTAATATCAAAGCTGAATATTTTTGGAAGTAGTTTTTAGTTTGTTTTTAGTTTTAGCTATTTTAGGGGGATATCTGTGTGTGCAGGTGACTATTACTGTGCATAATTATTAGGCAACTTAACAAAAAACAAATATATACCCATTTCAATTATTTATTTTTACCAGTGAAACCAATATAACATCTCAACATTCACAAATATACATTTCTGACATTCAAAAACAAAACAAAACAAATCAGTGACCAATATAGCCACCTTTCTTTGCAAGGACACTCAAAAGCCTGCCATCCATGGATTCTGTCAGTGTTTTGATCTGTTCACCATCAACATTGCGTGCAGCAGCAACCACAGCCTCCCAGACACTGTTCAGAGAGGTGTACTGTTTTCCCTCCTTGTAAATCTCACATTTGATGATGGACCACAGGTTCTCAATGGGGTTCAGATCAGGTGAACAAGGAGGCCATGTCATTAGATTTTCTTCTTTTATACCCTTTCTTGCCAGCCACGCTGTGGAGTACTTGGACGCGTGTGATGGAGCATTGTCCTGCATGAAAATCATGTTTTTCTTGAAGGATGCAGACTTCTTCCTGTACCACTGCTTGAAGAAGGTGTCTTCCAGAAACTGGCAGTAGGACTGGGAGTTGAGCTTGACTCCATCCTCAACCCGAAAAGGCCCCACAAGCTCATCTTTGATGATACCAGCCCAAACCAGTACTCCACCTCCACCTTGCTGGCGTCTGAGTCGGACTGGAGCTCTCTGCCCTTTACCAATCCAGCCACGGGCCCATCCATCTGGCCCATCAAGACTCACTCTCATTTCATCAGTCCATAAAACCTTAGAAAAATCAGTCTTGAGATATTTCTTGGCCCAGTCTTGACGTTTCAGCTTGTGTGTCTTGTTCAGTGGTGGTCGTCTTTCAGCCTTTCTTACCTTGGCCATGTCTCTGAGTATTGCACACCTTGTGCTTTTGGGCACTCCAGTGATGTTGCAGCTCTGAAATATGGCCAAACTGGTGGCAAGTGGCATCTTGGCAGCTGCACGCTTGACTTTTCTCAGTTCATGGGCAGTTATTTTGCGCCTTGGTTTTTCCACACCCTTCTTGCGACCCTGTTGACTATTTTGAATGAAACGCTTGATTGTTCGATGATCACGCTTCAGAAGCTTTGCAATTTTAAGAGTGCTGCATCCCTCTGCAAGATATCTCACTATTTTTTACTTTTCTGAGCCTGTCAAGTCCTTCTTTTGACCCATTTTGCCAAAGGAAAGGAAGTTGCCTAATAATTATGCACACCTGATATAGGGTGTTGATGTCATTAGACCACACCCCTTCTCATTACAGAGATGCACATCACCTAATATGCTTAATTGGTAGTAGGCTTTCGAGCCTATACAGCTTGGAGTAAGACAACATGCATAAAGAGGATGATGTGGTCAAAATACTCATTTGCCTAATAATTCTGCACTCCCTGTTTACACAGACACATACACATGCACATACACATACTTATATACACACACACACATATATACACACACATATACACACACACATATTCATACACACATGCATACACACACATACATATACACAGACAAACATATACTCACACACATATACACACACACACACATATACACACACAGACACATACATATACACTCATACACAGACACATACATATACACACACACACACACACACACACACACACACAGACACATGCATATACATTACACACACAGATACAGACACATACATATACACATACATATACACACACACAGGCACACACTCACAGTCACACACGCACACACAGTCACACAAACATTATGAATCACCATTTTAAAGAGATTCAGTCAATACGTCATTGAGTGACCCTGAACAAATTCAAAATCCATAAAAGTGTATGGTATATTGGCTGGTGATTATACGTAGAATAAAAACAATTAGAAAAAAAGCTTTTTTATGAGCATTTAAATCAACAATATTTAACAGAGGACATTTATTTGAATAAACTATGGATTCATAGAAAAACAAATCATCATGATGCACCATTCTTGGTATGTGTTTCTTCATAATGCATTCACTGTCACTAAATTAAGTGACAAAATGAATCAATATATTGCTATTGCTAATTAATTATTATTCAGTTGAATTTTACTGATGCTCTAAAACCACTGCCTGTGGTCTGTCCTCAAATCAAATAAACATATGGATTTTGAGCTCTGACGCACTTTGTAAATAAATGTATGTATGTACTAATGCATCTGTGTTTAACATCATTCTGTGCAAGAAGTGAAAACGGTTAAGATCTTTATGAAATATGTATCTAAATAACTTTAGTGAAACCATCTCTGAAAAAATAAAGCAACATTTAAAAAAGCAACAAAAACGTTAATATTGTTAAATGAAAATATTTGACAAACATCAAATATACATTATATACAGAGAATAATTTTTATATTGCATTAGACTTCTGATTGTGATTTTAATGAACATTCATTTGTACATACTGGCATAGATTACGAGTGGAGCGCAAAATTGTGCTTAAGCGAGTGCGATATTTGCGCACCACTCAGTAATACAAGCGCACGCAAATTGTATTGCGCTGGTATTACAAGTTGAGCGCAATGCAAACGCGACCTCGCACTCACATTGCAGGGAGCCTTGTTCTCATGCCGTGAGGGGGTAAGTCGCGCAGAAATGGGCAGCGAAGTGTAAATATATATGTATATGAATATACAAAATATATAGATATGGTGTGTGGAAGCACACCAATCCTCAAGGGGGCGCTCTCAATCAAAACAATGTAACAAAATGTAATAAGAACAATAGTAATGTGTACAACAACACTAAAAATAAACAACAGAATACCAGAGGAAAAAAAATATAACCTTGTGACTGGAAACACAATAAATGTCCAATAACTAAATGATATCCTGTAAGTCACAATAGCTCCAGAATATTGCAAAGGTCAGCTCTCTGTCGTAGGGGGGTCAGAATCCTGATGATAACAGATGGTCTGAAAAAAGAAACACAGAGGCGCCCAATGGCCTAATACCACAATACCAGGGGACAAGCAAAATATGTAAGACTAATACAAACGAATAGCACCAAAAAGTGCAAGGAAGCAGACTTGAAGAGGCGCCCAATGGCCTAATACCACAATACCAGGGTACAAGCAAAATATGTAAGACTAATACTCACAAACGAATAGCACCAAAAAGTGCAAGGAAGCAGACTTGAACCTCACAGTTGCCCAGCAAACTGAACAGACGCAGAGATAATTCTGTAGTGCTTCTTCACCAGTGAGGTCCTCCTGGTTCCTAAAGGGGAGGATATAGAGCCGACATAGCCCAGGACAGTTTGTACAAATATATGTGTATCAGGAGAATATGCACACTTACATGTAGCAAAGCACCTCCAGGTGCAATATACACAGACTGGGACTTCTCAGCCGCCCAGCTGACTGTTTCAAAGGTTTCAGCAAATAAGAAAGCTCCTAAAACTGATGCAGGAGTATAGATGGATTCCCAGATAAAATCCAGCAGCAAGTGTATTAGTTAAAAACAATATTTTTATTTTAAAAGCAACATGTTTCTCAGCCTACAACTGGCTGTTTCCTCAGGCTATGATCAAGCCTATTTTTTTTAAACTAGTTTTTTTTTTGTAAGGTATGGGGTTAGCTGTTAGGAGGTTAAGTATGGGGCTTGTGGCAGTTTAGGTGTTAAGTAGCATAGGGGTTTATTGTCATGAGGGTTATGGGGATTTAAGGGTTAATAGCGTATGGGGTTTATTGTGATGGGGCTTGTGGCAGTTTAGGTGTTAGGTAGCATAGGGGTTTATTGTCATGAGGGTTATGGTGATTTAGAGGTTAATAGCGTATGGGGTTTATTA
The DNA here is from genome assembly GCF_027579735.1 of Bombina bombina. Taxonomy (NCBI): domain Eukaryota; kingdom Metazoa; phylum Chordata; class Amphibia; order Anura; family Bombinatoridae; genus Bombina; species Bombina bombina. The sequence goes on along the minus strand of NC_069504.1, from coordinate 163,086,791 downwards.
CGATGGGGGTTATGGTGGATTAGATGTTTTAATGTAAGGGGGATAATAGCGATGGGGGTTGTGGCGGTTTAGAGGTTAATAGTGTATGTTTTTTGTGATAGGGGTTATGTGGATTAGGGGTTTCAGTGTAGAGGGATAATAGCATAATACAGGTTATGGTCATTTAGGCGTTAATAGTGATGGTGGTTGTGGTGGTTTAGGGGTTAAATAGTGTATGTGTTAATAGTGTATGTTGTAATGCTTTATTTTTATGGGTTTTGTTGTGTTTAGTTCAACTTTTTTTAAAGCCCCAAAAATTTACGCAAGCTTTGAAGTTGCATAAAAAATAATGCGCTCAAGTTAAAAAATTAAGCAGCTGGGTTAGCGCGGGTAATACAAGTGGAAAGTAAAAAGTTAGAAAGACTCAGGCGCACTAACTTCAGAACTTTGAATATTGCGGCTGCGCTAACCCCCTCTCTCCATAGACTTTGATGGGTCTCACTACAAAAAGCTTTTTTAGTTATCAAACATGCGCTAACTCGACACTGCACTAAAACCGATGGTGTGTTAGGAATACTTCACATTCCTATGCTCTTCACTCTTTTTATTTTTAAAATATAAATATATCTATATATATATATATATATATATATATATATATATATATATATATATATATATATATATATATATATATATTTCCACTGTGTATCTGCACTCACAATTCAAAGATAGTCAGCAACCAGGGTGCTCAGTCAAAATTTAAATAAGTATCAACAAGTAGGGACTGCACTCACTGGATTCAGTTAAATAATACCTTATTTATTCAATGGTCCATATATTATCATTTATTTGTATAGCACTGCCAAATTCCTTAGTGCTGGGTACAATTATAGGGGAATACAATGACAAGGATTTGTGATAAAATACAAAACTAAACAAATCTAGTACAGGAGGAAGAGGGCCCTGCTCTTGGGATAACTTGTCACATTGGTTGTAGTTGCAAAAGTGAGTCAGGCAGTTCATGTATTAGTTTGGTTCAGATGGGGGATAGAGGAGAGATGGTAAGCCTCTCTGAATAGGTGGGTTTTCAAGGAGCGTCTGAACCTATACAAGGTTGGAGCCAGTCTTATTGAGCGGGGTAGAGAGTTCCAGAGGACAGGAGCAGCATGTGCGAAGTCTTGGAGACGGGAGTGGGACGTAGAAATAATAGGAGTGGAGAGACATAAGTCAGGGGTTCATTGAAGAGGACAGGATGGAGAATAATTCACAATGAGAGAGGAAATATAGTTAGGAGTTAGACTGTTGAGTGCTTTGTAAGTTATGGTTAATACTTTTAAACTGTATTCTGGACTGTATGGGGAGCCAGTGTAGAGAACTGCTGATGTAGATAAGCGACTTAGGTGGATAAGTCTAGCTGGAGCATTTATAATGGATTGGAGGGAGAAGAGGCAGTGTTTTGGAAGGCCATTTAGAAGTAGATTGCAATAATCAATGTGTGACAAAATGAGGAAATTATTATTTTTATAGTTTTTTTTTTTAGTAAGGAAGGGACGAATTCTGGAAATGTTGAATAGGTGTGAACGGCAGGATTTGGTAAGCGCTTGTATATGTGGGTTGAATGTGAGTTCTGAGTCAAGTATGACCCTAAGACAGTGGACCTGGGATAAGGTGTTGAAAATAGAGTCTCCAACAATCAGAGAAATGTCTCGAAGAGGGGGGAATAAGAAGTAGTTCAGTTTTGGACAGATTGAGTTGGAGGTAGTGTGAAGACATCCAAGAGAAAATTGCAGGGAGGCAGTTGGAAATCTGGTTGAGTAAAGAGGGAGAGATATCAGGAGAGGAAATATAGATTTGGATATCATCAGCATATAAGTGGTACTGGAATCCAAAGGAGGCTATAAGTTTTCCAAGGGAGGATGTATAGAGAGATAAAAGCAAGGGACCCAATACAGAGCCTTGCAGTACTCCAACTGAGAGAGGCATAGGGTCAGAAGATATGTTGTTAAAGGAAACTAAAAATGAGCGATTTCAGAGATATGAGGCTAACCAGGAGAGGGCTGTGTCTCGGATGCCAAATGAATGTAGTATTTTTAGGAGGAGAGGATGGTCAACTGTGTCAAAGGCAGCGGACAGGTCAAGAAGAATTAGTAAGGAGTAGTGGCCTTTTGCTTTAGCTGATAAAAAGTCATTGTTACTTTAGTAAGAGCGGTTTTTGTTGAGTGTTTAGGGCAGAAACCAGATTATACTGGATTAAGTAAAGAGTTAGTTGTGAGAAATTGAGTTAGCCGATTATAGACCAGTCGTTCCAATAATTTTGAAGCAAAGGGAAGTAAGGAGACCGGTCAATACTTAGGAGTTGAGGGCTCAAGTGAGGGCTTTATTAGGATTGGTATGATTAATGCATGCTTGAATGTATCAGGAAATGTGCCAGAGGTGAGAGATTGGTTAAAGAGATGAGTTAAGGTAGGGATTAGTGAAGCAGAGAGAGAGGGAAGAAGTTTTGAAGGAATAGGGTCAAGTGGGCAGGCTGTGAGATGAGCCAAATATAGGAGTACAGAGACTTCTTCCTCTGTTACAGGAGGGAAGTAGCATATAGTTTTGTTAATAGAAGGGAAGTAGCATATAATTTTGTTAATAGAAAGGGTGGGTAGGAGTGTTGGGTTTGAGGGGTGTGAGGTGCAGATATCTTTTCTAATGGTGTCAATTTTATTTTTGAAGTGATCCGCAAATATCTGAGCAGTGAGGTTGGTAGTGGGTGGGTTTATATATATATATATATACATATATATATATATATATATATATATATATATATATATATATATATATATATATATATATATATATATATATATATATATATATATATATATATATATATATCATAAAAGACAGAACCAAGAAGAAAAGAAAGGCAGAAAAAATACAGGATTCCTTGGCCAGCAGTATCCGTATCAAACTATAATATCTAACTAGATATTCCACATGGAGGTATCCAATCACACCAATGGCAAAGATAAGGAATACACAATGTTATACACAAAATACAAATTTATTAACTGCAAAATATCTAAAACAAAGCAAACATATATGTCCCACCTTAAAATAGCTAAAAACATATACCAATGGCCATGGTAGAGGAAAATATGCAATAATAAAAGACGTCTTATAGGGTTAATTAAGAGAGAAATTATTGTGTGCAATAGTATCTAATCTCTCTAATACCTTTAATACATGCTATTGAACCCTGAAAAGCATTATATTGTCCAGTAATTTATATTCACAGCAATATACATTTCTTGGTAAGACACAGCTTAATAATAACAAATCAGACAAAAGAAATGTCCAATAATCAATACTAAGCATCCGGGTTAACAAATGTTAGTGCATTTGTAGCATGAGTGTCAGAATATTATCCCATATAGCAGAGAGAGGCAGGTAATGGTGTGCTTAATAATCCGCACTTATCCATCAAGCATTATAAGGTGTTACTAACTTCAAGCAATAAGTGATTTAAGGCAGTTCATGAAGGTTTTAGTAAAAGGGATAGAAGGCAATCAAATATAACAAATCTGTAATCCAACAGGGTGAAATTGAGCACATATGTTTATAAATGTCAGTAAAGTTCAAACATAGTAAATGGAAACGACCTTTAGAGGTGGGGGATATCTGATCATACTAGGGTTTTGACTATGGCTATCATAAATGACGAGGAATGGGAAAGTGATATATCAGAAACCTTTTCACTAGATACAGCAATTACTTCTACTCCAGACGATGCTAATTCTAATAGTTATAAAAAATGTAAAACTTATAAAAATCGTTCATCTAAACATTTGGGATTAAAATGGGAACTCTCTAGTCTAAATAAAAATTTAGAATCTAAAATTGTCCCAAGGGGTCTTAGATTTAAAAAAGGCCAGAAAACAATTTGAAGGATCCATTATTAGATGGGTTCAATAAATATGGGATGACCATTTAGCAGATGGTTCATTTAACTTAATAAAACTAATAGTTAAAGAAAATGAACTGAGATTAGAGAAAACCAAAAATGAAATGGAAGAAAGAAAGTTAGCAATAGATAAATGGGTAAGTAATACAGAATATGAGAGATTAATGAATGGAGTAAAATTGGAATTAAGAAAAATTCAGGATGATACCAAATTCTGTAAGAAAATACAATTTCAAAGGGATTACCAGGATTATCAGACTAACAAAGTCTATGACTTTGGATGAGAATGGAGCACTGATACATCATCAGAAACAGATAAATCAACTACAAGTGAGAGTAGTAGGAAACAAAACAAAAAATCACAATTATAGACGTAACCAGAGGTTTTTTTTAGGCAGGACCAAGAACAAGGAGAAGGAAGGAGAAAAAGGTGCAGAGCAGGGAGGAAACATAGGGGCATATGTATCAAGCTCCGTATCCGCTGCTCCATATCCTGTCCGCCTGCTCTGAGCAGACAGACAGACATTGCCGCAAATCAACCCGATCGAGTACGATCGGGTTGATTGACACCCCCCTGCTGACGGCCGATTGGCCGCGAGTCTGCAGGGGGCGGCATTGCACCAGCAGCTCTTGTGAGCTGCTGGTGCAATACTGAATACGGCGAGCGTATTGCTCGCCGTATTCAGCGAGGTCTGGCGGATCAGGTTGTAAGTTGTTAAATAGTGGTAAATAATCTACTGCTGGCTTCTCAAGTTGTATGTTTTTATTTTCTCACTGAATCTCCCCCCCCCCCACACACACACACTATGTTATCATGATCCGCCAGACCATAATAACTAGAGGCCATAGTGTGTGTGGGGGAGATTCAGTGAGAAAATAAAAACATACAACTTGAGAAGCCAGCAGTAGATTATTTACCACAACAACTTAAAGCACAAATTAAAACTAATGATCTAAAAGTAGTGAATTTATCACAAAAACATTTAGTAAAAAAAACATGAGGCAGTATTGAGAAATGGATTATCATATTCCACAAGCAACAACAAAATTGACAAGTTCACACTAGTTAAAGATTTAAATTTATTTGCCCGGAAAATAATATTACAGAAACTTCATGCAGGTAATACAAAACAGCAGATATTAGATATGAGCGATAAACAACTCTTAGAAAGCTTAAAATCATAAGACTAGCACTGGCTATCAGGATAATTTAACTAAAAAAAACAGAGATTGGCTTTGAATGATTTGATAAAGGGTGACCAGATTACTATCAAGCCATCAGACAAGAGTGGTAATGTAGTATTACTAAATACTGCTGACTACAAGAAAGAATGTCTAAGACAAGTGCAGGATGGCATACATTATCTCCATCTTATAAGTGACCCCACAATAGAATATCAGATAGAACTGGATTGCATTCTCAGTCAGGCTAAAAGCAAGAGAATAATCAATCTACATGAACAAGAATTTATGTTCACAAAGAAACCCAAAACAGCAACTTTTTATACTATATCCAAACTACACAAAAACAAAAACCCGCCACCTGGAAGAACCTAGTGATGTTGCGAATTGTTCGCCGGCGAATAGTTCCCGGCGAACATAGCATGTTCGTGTTCGATCCGCCCCCTATTCGTCATCATTGAGTAATACTTTGACCCTGTACCTCACAGTCAGCAGGCACATTCCAGCCAATCAGCAGCAGACCCTCCCTCCCAGACCCTCCTACCTCCTGGACAGCATCCATTTTAGATTCATTTGGAAGCTGCATTGTTAGTGAGAGGAGGGACAGTGTAGCTGCTGCTGATTTAATAGGGAAATCTATAGCTAGGCTAGTGTATTCAGTGTCCACTACAGTCCTGAAGGACTCATCTGATCTCTGCTGTAAGGACAGCACCCCAAAAAGCCCTTTTTAGGGCTGCTTTTTTTTTTTCCTGTGTAATCTAATTGCAGTTGCCTGCCTGCAACTGTGTTAAATAATAGCAGTCAGTTTCCTTCACACGTGTGCGTTTAAGTGCCTGCCTGCCAGGGCACAGTGTCACCCCAGTGCAACTCATATGTGGTGTAACAGTAGTGTAGATTTAAAAAAAAACAACACTTTTTTGACTGTGTTAAATAATAGCAGTCAGTTTCCTTCACACGTGTGCGTTTAAGTGCCTGCCTGCCAGGGCACAGTGTCACCCCAGTGCAACTCATATGTGGTTTAACAGTAGTGTAGATTTAAAAAAAACAACACTTTTTTGACGGTGTTAAATAATAGCAGTCAGTTTCCTTCACACGTGTGCGTTTAAGTGCCTGCCTGCCAGGGCACTGTGTCACCCCAGTGCAACTCATATCTGGTGTAACAGTCAAAAAAGTGTTGTTTTTTTTAAATCTACACTACTGTTACACCAGATATGAGTTGCACTGGGGTGACACTGTGCCCTGGCAGGCAGGCAGGCACTTAAACGCACACGTGTGAAGGAAACTGACTGCTATTATTTAACACAGTCAAAAAAGTGTTTTTTTTTTTTTAATCTACACTACTGTGTTAAATAATAGTAGTCAGTTTCCTTCACACGTGTGCGTTTAAGTGCTTGCCTGCCAGGGCACAGTGTCACCCCAGTGCAACTCATATCCGGTGTAACAGTAGTGTAGATTTTTAAAAAAAACACACTTTTTTGACTGTGTTAAATAATAGCAGTCAGTTTCCTTCACACGTGTGCGTTTAAGTGCTTGCCTGCCAGGGCACAGTGTCACCCCAGTGCAACTCATATATGGTGTAACAGTAGTGTAGATTTAAAAAAAACAACACTTTTTTGACTGTGTTAAATAATAGCAGTCAGTTTCCTTCACACGTGTGCGTTTCAGTGCCTGCCTGCCAGGGCACAGTGTCACCCCAGTGCAACTCATATCTGGTGTAACAGTAGTGTACATTTAAAAAACAACAACACTTTTTTGACTGTGTTAAATAATAGCAGTCAGTTTCCTTCACACGTGTGCGTTTCAGTGCCTGCCAGGGCACAGTGTCACACCAGTGCAACTCATATCTGGTGTAACAGTAGTGTACACTTAAAAAAAAAATAATACAATTTTGACTGTAATAGATTGAATAGCAGTTAGTTGTCTGCAAGCGTGTGTGTCAGGCCTACAGCGTCTACTCTGCCAACTTCTGCCAGTGCACAGTGCCACTCATATCTGTTGTCACAGTAGCTTGCACGCATAGTACCACTAATCGAAAAAAAAATGACAGGCAGAGGCAGGCCACCCCGCAGGGGCCGTCGTGTTCGTGGTGCTGTTATTCCCTTTGGCCCTAGAATATTGCCCAGTGTTCAGAGGCCACGTACCCCGAACTCGAACATTTCTGACTCTGAGGACATAGTTGACTGGCTAGCACAGGACACCCAATCTTCTACAGCTTCCGCTCGGAACCTTGACGCACCATCCTCCTCCAGCTTAGCTTCGGGCACCTCTCAAGTTACCACTCGCCCGCCTGCCGCCACCACCAACACTAGCACCACAGCCACTTCACTTGATCTGTCAGAGGAGTTATTTACACATCAGTTGGAAGAAATGAGTGATAGTGATGCGCAACCATTATTGCCAGAGGATGTAGATAACAGGGATATGTCTCAGTCAGACAGCATTATACACATGGACGTACAGTGTGATGATGATGATGTTGTACCCGCTGCTTCCTTTGTTGACTTGTCAGATACAAGTGAAGCGGTTGTTGATGATGATGCGTCCGTGGATGTCACGTGGGTGCCCGCTAGAAGAGAAGAAGAAGAGGGGGAAAGTTCAGATGGGGAGACAGAGAGGAGGAGGAGACGAGTTGGAAGGAGGGGGAGGTCATCGCAAGGAGCTAGTGGCACAGTCAGACAGCATGCATCGGCACCCGGGGTCAGCCAGACAGCACGCCAATCAACGCATGCTGTTGCCACCACCAGAATGCCGTCATCACAGAGCTCAGCAGTGTGGCATTTTTTTTGTGTGTCTGCCTCTGACAACATCGATGCCATTTGCAACCTGTGCCAAAAGAAACTGAGTCGTGGGAAGTCCAACACCCATCTAGGTTCAACTGCTTTGCGAAGGCACATCGCACATCACAAACGCCTATGGGATCAACACATGAGTACAAGCAGCACACAAACTCAAAGCCGCCATCCTCCTCCTGGTGCAGCATCTTCAGCCACGTCAACCACTGCTGTCCTCCTTGCCCCCTCTCAACCATCCGTCACTCCGTGTCTCGCCTTGAGCAGTTCCTGCTCATCTGCCCACAGTCAGGTGTCTGTCAAGGACATGTCTGAGCGTAAGAAGCCAATGTCACAAAGTCACCCCCTTGCCCGGCATCTGACAGCTGGCTTGACTGAACTCTTAGCCCGCCAGCTTTTACCATACAAGCTGGTGGAGTCTGAGGCGTTCAAAAAATTTGTAGCTATTGGGACACTGCAGTGGAAGGTACCCGGCCGAAATTTCTTTGCACAAAAGGCAATCCCCAACCTGTACTCGATTGTGAAAAAGGAAGTAATGGCATGTCTGGCACACAGTGTTGGGGCAAGGGTCCATCTGACCACTGATACCTGGTCTGCAAAGCATGGTCAGGGCAGGTATATCACCTACACTGCGCATTGGGTAAACCTGCTGACGGCTGCCAAGCATGGAATGCGTGGCTCTGCAGAGGAGTTGGTGACACCGCCACGACTTGCAGGCAGGCCTGCTGCCACCTCCTCTACTCCTCCTACTCCATCCTCTTTCATAACCTCCTCGGCTGAGTCCTCTTCTGCTGCTGCGTCTTGCTCCACATCAACGGCACCCCCCCAGCTCCCCAGCTACTATTCCACATTCTGGATATGGCAGTGTCATGCTGTCTTGGGGTTGACTTGCCTGAAAGCAGAGAGTCACACCGGACCAGCACTCCTGTCTGCCCTGAACGCACAGGTGGATCAGTAGCTGACTCCACACCAACTGGAGATTGGCAAAGTGGTTAGTGACAACGGAAGAAATTTGGTGGCGGCATTGAATTTGGGCAAGTTGACACATGTGCCGTGCATGGCACATGTGTGTAATCTTATCGTACAACGCTTTGTGCATAAGTACCCAGGCTTACAGGACATCCTGAAGCAGGCCAGGAAGGTGTGTGGCCAATTCAGGCGTTCCTACACGGCCATGGCACACTTTTCAGATATCCAGTGGAGAAACAATATGCCAGTGAGGTGCTTGATTTGCGACAGCCCGACACGTTGGAATTCAACACTCCTAATGTTCGACCGCCTGAACCAACAAGAAAAAGCTGTTAACGACTATTTGTATGACCGAGGTGCTAGGACAGCCTCTGTGGAGCTAGGAATTTTTTTGCCACGTAACTGGACGCTCATGCGCAATGCCTGTAGGCTCATGCGTCCTTTTGAGGAGGTGACAAACCTAGTCAGTCGCAACGAAGGCACCATCAGTGACATCATACCATTTGTTTTCTTCCTGGAGCGTGCCCTGCGAAGAGTGCTGGATCAGGCCGTAGATGAGCGTGAAGAGGAAGAGTTGTGGTCACCATCACCACCAGAAACAGCCTTATCAGCATCGCTTGCTGGACCTGCGGCAACGCTGGAAGAGGATTGTGAGGAAGAGGAGTTAGAGGAGGAATGTAGCTTTGAGGAGGAGGAGGAAGACCAACCACAACAGGCATCCCAGTGGTACCCGTGGTGTTGTACGTGGCTGGGGGGAAGAAGATACCTTCAGTGAGATCACTGAGGATGAGGAACAGGACATGAGTAGCTCGGCAACCAGCCTGTTGAGGGACCCTCGTATTAAAAGGCTGAAGGAGAACGACCTGTACTGGGTGTCCACGCTACTAGACCCCCAGTATAAGCGTAAAGTGCCTGAAATGCTACCGAATTACCGTAAGTCGGAAAGGATGCAGCAGTTCCAAAATAAATTAAAAAGTATGCTTTAAACAGCGTATAAGGGTGATGTCACAGCACAACAGGAATCTAACAGGGGAAGAGGTGAAAGTAATCCTCCTCCTCCCACCACCACGCCGGCAAGGACAGGACGCTTTACAGACGTGTTGTTGATGGAGGACATGCGGAGCTTTTTAAGTCCTACGCATCGCCACTCCCCTTCGGGGTCCACCCTCAGAGAACGACTCGACCGACAGGTAGCAGACTACCTTGCCTTAACTGCAGATATCGACACTCTGAGGAGCGATGAACCCCTTGACTACTGGGTCTGCAGGCTTGACCTGTGGCCTGAGCTATCCCAATTTGCGATAGAACTTCTGGCCTGCCCCGCTTCAAGTGTCCTGTCAGAAAGGACCTTCAGTGCAGCAGGAGGTATTGTCACTGAGAAGAGAAGTCGCCTAGGTCAAAAAAGTCTAGATTACCTCACCTTTATTAAGATGAATGAGGGATGGATCCCAAAGGGACTGACAGTGGGCGATACATTCGACTAAAAAAGGCCTGATGAGATGAGCTGCCTTGGGCTAAAAATTGTCCACACGCTGCTGTATTTGATATCTGAATTCCGGATGACTTGCGTGACTTATCCGCCACCAACTAGGGTTCAAGCTGCAATGTTTTAGGGCACTTTCTGCCTGGGAAACAAACATCAATTTTTCTGGCCGCTGCTACAGCAGCGGCTGCAACAATACCTAATTTTTCAGGCATGTGTACATGCCTAATTTTTCTGGCCTCTGGTGCTGCACTGTGGCTTCAAAAACCAAACCAGAAAAAAGGCACATAACAGGGATTAAACTGATAGGAATAGTACTACTTAACACACCACTCCTATCTGGTGGCACATTAGATTGCACGCGCAGTGCCCCAAATTTGAAGTAGGAGGACCGACCAAGCATCTTTTTCCATCTCCCGGTTCCTAAAATCGATGCCATATACACGTCCCCTGATAGGGGACGTAACAGGGATTAAACTGATAAGAATAGAACTACTTAACACACCACTCCTATCTGGTGGCACATTAGATTGCACGCGCAGTGCCCCAAATTTGAAGTAGGAGGAACGACCAAGCATCTTTTTCCATCTCCCGGTTCCTAAAATCGATGCCATATACACGTCCCCTGATAGGGGACGTAACAGGGATTAAACTGATAAGAATAGAACTACTTAACACACCACTCCTATCTGGTGGCACATTAGATTGCACGCGCAGTGCCCCAAATTTGAAGTAGGAGGACCGACCAAGCATCTTTTTCCATCTCCCGGTTCCTAAAATCGATGACATATACACGTCCCCTGATAGGGGACTTAACAGGGTATGAAACTGATAAGAATAGAACTACTTAACACACCACTCCTATCTGGTGGCACATTAGATTGCACGCGCAGTGCCCCAAATTTGAAGTAGGAGGACCGACCAAGCATCTTTTTCCATCTCCCGGTTCCTAAAATCGATGCCATATACACGTCCCCTGATAGGGGACGTAACAGGGATTAAACTGATAAGAATAGAACTACTTAACACACCACTCCTATCTGGTGGCACATTAGATTGCACGCGCAGTGCCCCAAATTTGAAGTAGGAGGACCGACCAAGCATCTTTTTCCATCTCCCGGTTCCTAAAATCGATGCCATATACACGTCCCCTGATAGGGGACGTAACAGGGAATAAACTGATAGGAATAGTACTACTTAACACACCTTATAATAACGCAGAGAGAGGCAATGCAGAGAGAGGAGTCTGAAGAAGAGGAGTCAGAGGAGGAAGGTGGCTTTGAGGAGGTGGAAGACCAAACACAGCAGGTGTCCCAGGGGGCTTGTTGTCACCTTTCGGGGACCCTTGGTGTTGTACGTGGCTGGGTGGAGGAAGAGACCTTCAATGACATCAGTGAGGACAAGGAACGGGACATGGCTAGCTTGGTATCCAACCTTGTGCAAATGGGGAGTTTGCGGTTGTGCAAATGGACTGTTTGCGGTTGTTTGCGGTGCGTTAAAGGGACAGTCTAGGCCAAAATAAACTTTCATGATTCAGATAGAGCATGTCATTTTAAACAATTTTCCAATTTACTTTTATCACCAATTTTGCTTTGTTCTCTTGGTATTCTTAGTTGAAAGCTTAACCTAGGAGGTTCATATGCTAATTTCTTAGACCTTGAAGCCCACCTCTTTCAGATTGCATTTTAACAGTTTTTCACAACTAGAGGGTGTTAGTTCACGTATTTCATATAGATAACACTGTGCTTGTGCACAAGAAGTTATCTGGGAGCAGGCACTGATTGGCTAGACTGCAAGTCTGTCAAAAGAACTGAATAAAGGGGCAGTTTGCAGAGGCTTAGATACAAGATAATTACAGAGGTTAAAAGTATATTATTATAAATGTGTTAGTTATGCAAAACTGGGAAATGGGTAATAAAGGGATTATCTATCTTTTAAAACAATAAAAATTCTGGTGTAGACTGTCCCTTTAAACAGGGAGTTTGGTCAGTCACTGTGAAGCGGGCATAACCCCTACACTACCTGATTGATACAACATCATACCTGATGTTTTAAAGCATGTTATTCCAAACAATTTAGGAATGTTAGGTGATTTATGCCCTTTATGGATTAAAACCAGACTCTGCATCAACTATGTAATTTTCCATGGGAGTTTTGCCATGGATCCCCCTCCGGCATGCCACAGTCCAGGTGTTAGTCCCCTTGAAACAACTTTTCCATCACTATTGTGGCCAGAAAGAGTCCCTGTGGGTTTTGAAGTTCGCCTGCCTATAGAAGTCTATGGCGGTTGCCCGGTTCGCCCGTTTGCGAACAGTTGTGGATGTTCGCGTTCGACGTTCGCGAACCCAAATTTTTAGGTTCGCGACATCACTAGATTCAAGAACCATTATTTCGGGTCAAGGGAGCCTGAATGAGAATGCATCACAGTATATAGATTACTGCCTGCAACCCTTCTTAGAAACATTACCCTCCTTTATTAAGGACACAAGTGATTCGCTAAAAAAACTAGATACCCTAAATATTGAGGACAATACAATTTTAGTGGCAATAGATGTAGAATCTTTGTATTCTTCAATTCCCCATAATTTAGGAATACAAGCTTGCAAATATTACATAGAACAGAGAGGATCTAAATATAATGATCACACAAATTTTTTGTTAGAGCCTCTTGATTTTGTACTAAATAGAAATTATTTTACATTTTATGGTAAATATTACAGACACATTCTTGGGACAGCTATGGGGGCTAGCTGTGCCCCCACTTATGCATGCCTATACCTAGGCAAGTGGGAGACTGATTATGTATTAGATATAGGGTCACTATATGAAGACAAAATGAAACTTTGGGTATGTTATATCGATGACGTCTGAAAAAGAACTTAAAGACTTTATGGAAGCATTGAACAAAAATGATTTAAACTTAAAATTTACATACAATTTCAGTAAGGCAGATAGCCATCATATATGCTCAGCAATAAAAGTCATTCCATATGGTCAATACCTTCGATATAAGAAAAATTGTTCCACTGACGAATCTTTTAAAACTCATTCAGATGATCTAAGAGAGAGGCTAACTGAAAGAGGCTATTCTAATAAACATCTGAAACAAAGTTTTCAAACAGCTAATAAGAAAACAAGAGATGAGACACTATATAATTATAACTCTAAAGGAAACAAGAGCCAAACAGACAAAGGAATTAGGTTCATTACTACCTATAATAACAAATGGCAAGACTTTAGGGCAATACTAAATAAATATTGGGAGGGGCTATGTACTGATAACACTATAAAAGGCATAGTAGGTGAAAACCCCATGATGCCCCCAAGAAGGGCACCGAGCCTAAGGGACAAACTTGTACATAGCCATTTTAAAAAACTAAGACCAAAAAATTCATGGATTTCCAAATATAAACAAAAGGATGGTAATTTTATATTTAGAAAATGTAGTATCTGTAAAAATATACAAAAAGGGGATACAATACAAGATAAATTTAACCACAAAAAATATAAAGTAAAGCAACATATAACATGTCGTAGTGAAGGAGTAATCTATATGATTTCATGCTCATGTCCGGTTTTCTATATAGTCAAAACTTATAGGAAACTTAAAGAAAGAGTAAAAGAACATAACAGATACATAGAGAATACAAATCTAAAAGATAGTAGTGTAGCCAGACATTTTTTCACTCATCATGGAAGCTCTGCATCTTTCTTAAAACTAAAGGGCTTGGAGTTAATAGATCTAAAGATTAGAGGAGATGACTTGGATAAACAATTATTACAAGCAGAGTGCAAGTGGATTTATAATATGTGCACTCTAACTCCTGTTGGCCTAAATTAAGAAATTAACTATGCCCCATTTTTGTAATAAAAAGAAATTAAAATGTACGTTTTTTTTTTCCAGCTTAGAACATTAGCTCTTATATTGAATATAGCTATGAGCATCCTCCTTGATTTAAGCCTAAAAATTAGGAATACAATATAGCATAATATTATATCTGTTTAGTAATTAAAGCGTTATTAATAATGCAATATTCATTTTAAATATCTAAACAAGCAATATGTATAATAGGTCTATTTATAGAAAATGAGATGATATACTTCTTTAATTAAAGAAGTTTCTATGTTTCCACCTTGAAAGAGCAAGACAAAGCTACAGACTTTTATCATGGAGGTTAAAATATTACCCAGCCCTCCTACAATTTGGGTATAAATTCCCGGGAGGAAAGGAAAAAAGGTAGCACTGATATGCTGTGAAGAAGCTGCACCAAAACTTCCTAGCAACGAAACACGTGTTGCGTGTTTGGATACGACTCGGGATGGACCACCTGAGGACAACCATAGTTTGTTGCCATGATTGACCCGGGAGGAAGCTACGTTCAGCTCAGACAACAGGTTGCATGACGGAAAAGCGCTGACATAAGCGTAACATTGGCGGAAAAGAACGAAGGATAAAGAATATGTATTACACACTGAAGCCAAGGCGTAAAACACACAACGTATCGAAGGGTGGTGAGAATTGACAGGAGCCCCTTAGTTTGAAGTATATCACTCAGTAGAAGTTCCCCCAGGTCGTTTCCATTTACTATGCTTGAATTTTACTGACATTTATAAACATTTGTGCTCAATTTCACCCTGTTGCATTACAGAGTTGTTATATTAGATTGCCTTTCATCCCTTTTACTAAAACCTGCATGAACTGCCTTAAATCGCTTATTGCTTAAAGCTGCTAACACCTTATAATGCTCGATGGATAAGTGTGGATTATTAAGCACACCATTACCTGCCTTTCTCTGCTATATGGGATAATATTTTGACACTCATGCTACAAATGCACTAACATTTGTTAACCCGGATGCTTAGTATTGATTATTGGACATTTCATTTGTCTGATTTGTTATTATTACGCTGTGTCTTACCAAGAAATGTATATTGCTGTGAATATAAATTACTGGACAATATAATGCCTTTCAGGGTTCAATAGCATTGATTAGAGGTATTAGAGAGATTAGATAGTATTGCACACAATAATTTCTCTCTTAATTAACCCTATAACCCTTTTATTATTGCATATTTTCCTCTACCATGGCCATTGGTATATGTTTTTAGCTAGTTTAAGGTGGGATATATATGTTTGCTTTGTTTTAGATATTTTGCAGTTAATAAATTTGTTTTTTGTGTATAACATTGTGTATTCCTTATCTTTGCCATTGGTGTGATTGGATACCTCCAGACATGTGGAACATCTAGTTAGATATTATAGTTTGATATGGATAGTGCTGGCCAAGGAATCCTGTATTATTTCTGCCTTTCTTTTCTTCTTGGTTCTGTCTTTTCTGAGATTCATTTAATTGATTGATTCCTCCGAGGCACCCTGTGAAACACTATTTTTTGAGGTCTCAGGTTTTTCTGTACTAAATAATCAACTCGGGTTGCTCTATCAGCTGGTTTGATTAACAGTATGGTTATACAGATATATATATATATTTACTTTTTAAATACTGTCCCCTGTCTTTGAGAAAGCACCATCAAGGCGTGAAACGCGTCAGATAACATAGGCTGTGTGACCTGTGTCCTCATTACCTACACTCCTCCGTTTGTGTCCTCTGCAAATTATGTTTTAAAGTTTGTTAAAAAACTTTGCGTTTTTAACTTTACACTAGTGCAATGGTCATATTGTTGGCCTGAAACTTGGCCTACTCACATGCTTAGAAAATATCTCCTTGTTCAAGATATATATATATATATATATATATATATATATATATATATATATATATATATATATATATATATATATATATATATATATATATATATATATATATATCGGTATATATACAGGTATATATATATACTGTATATATATATATATATATATAAATAAATAATATATAAATAAATATATACACATTGGAGTCCTTTCCATTCAAATGCTTTGCCATATAACATATGCCCCTTTAACCCTTTTGAAACCTCTTTATCAATATTAAAATATTTTTTTTAAAGTGTAGATATGAACGTAATACTATATTTTAATATGTTTTGGATGTCTTCTGGGAATTTTTTTTAACCTTGTGCTCGAGCACAACCTATAAATTTTAACATGTAGTATCTGTGCTAATTTTCACGGTTATGATATCCATTGTAAGTATGTCCACTGTCAGCCATTCCAACCCTTCTCTGGTAAATGTGATTTGCCATTGACTTGTAATATCAAGTTGCGTGCGAATGTTAGTGATACTGCTTATTGCGTCACTATGAAAGGTTTTTCAGTACTTCAAATACTAGCATATTACATATGTGATGATCTTGCGCCACCTATTGCTCATCTGAATTACTACATGCACAAGATGCGTGTAACTATATTAGTCTATTTGCTTAATATTGTTCAGTAATTTAAATTGATGAGTCTAGTACGTTTTATTCTGCATGGCTATTTATAATGCCTAATGACATTGGCTTCTGAATATATTTGTTTCATATAATTAAATAAAACAGAATATACATTTTTCTCCTATAGGTTTTTATTTATTGTGTTCACTTTATTTTGCTTAATTATTTATTTTTCAAAGGAGGATAATTTTATTTCAACTAATGTAAGTTTGTGTGAAATCAAATGTTTAGTTACAGAGCCAACACATGGATTACTTTTTAAATACTGGCCTTTGTGGGTCAGAAAGTATGAAATACCAGCATGAATAGTTTTATAGAACACACTGAAATTAGAAAAATATGGAAAATATCTACCAATCTTATATAAGTGTTATTTATTTTAAGTTCCTGCAACAGTCTCATAGCATTTCAAAGTATCATTCTACAGCAAAAAGTAAAGGGCTAGATTACATGAAGCGATAATTTATCATGCGCCCGTAAACGTGCAAATTTACCCATTATCGGGAGAGCAATAAATAACCATCCATTACAAGTGGCTGGTTATTGCTACCGTGTGATCAGAGCTCTGGTTAATTTTGTAAATGTGCCCCAATTGCCCCCTAAATGAAGTGTGGAGTCGTTTAGTAAAATAGAAAAATATCAGCATTTTTTTTTTAAAATTAACTGCACAATGCAATTTTTAAGGGTTAAAAGTGGCAGGTGTGGGGTGTTTAGCTTGCGGTCTATGGGGACTGTGTTTCCTTGCCTTTACATTGCTGTCTATGGGGACTTTGTTATTCCTATAAATATATATGTATATGCTTATATACATTTATATTTATGTGCTAATATGTGTATATAGACATATAAACACATAAATATATATATACAGGGAGTGCAGAATTATTAGGCAAGTTGTATTTTTGAGGATTAATTTTATTATTGAACAACAACCATGTTCTCAATGAACCCAAAAAACTCATTAATATCAAAGCTGAATAGTTTTGGAAGTAGTTTTTAGTTTGTTTTTAGTTATAGCTATTTTAGGGGGATATCTATGTGTGCAGGTGACTATTACTGTGCATAATTATTAGGCAACTTAACAAAAAACAAATATATACCCATTTCAATTATTTATTTTTACCAGTGAAACCAATATAACTTTTCAACATTCACAAATATACATTTCTGACATTCAAAAACAAAACAAAAACAAATCAGTGACCAATATAGCCACCTTTCTTTGCAAGGACACTCAAAAGCCTGCCATCCATGGATTCTGTCAGTGTTTTGATCTGTTCACCATCAACATTGCGTGCAGCAGCAACCACAGCCTCCCAGACACTGTTCAGAGAGGTTTACTGTTTTCCCTCCTTGTAAATCTCACATTTGATGATGGACCACAGGTTCTCAATGGGGTTCAGATCAGGTGAACAAGGAGGCCATGTCATTAGATTTTCTTCTTTTATACCCTTTCTTGCCAGCCACGCTGTGGAGTACTTGGACGCGTGTGATGGAGCATTGTCCTGCATGAAAATCATGTTTTTCTTGAAGGATGCAGACTTCTTCCTGTACCACTGCTTGAAGAAGGTGTCTTCCAGAAACTGGCAGTAGGACTGGGAGTTGAGCTTGACTCCATCCTCAACCCGAAAAGGCCCCACAAGCTCATCTTTGATGATACCAGCCCAAACCAGTACTCCACCTCCACCTTGCTGGTGTCTGAGTTGGACTGGAGCTCTCTGCCCTTTACCAATCCAGCCACGGGCCCATCCATCTGGCCCATCAAGACTCACTCTCATTTCATCAGTCCATAAAACCTTAGAAAAATCAGTCTTGAGATATTTCTTGGCCCAGTCTTGACGTTTCAGCTTGTGTGTCTTGTTCAGTGGTGGTTGTCTTTCAGCCTTTCTTACCTTGGCCATGTCTCTGAGTATTGCACACCTTGTGCTTTTGGGCACTCCAGTGATGTTGCAGCTCTGAAATATGGCCAAACTGGTGGCAAGTGGCATCTTGGCAGCTGCACGCTTGACTTTTCTCAGTTCATGGGCAGTTATTTTGCGCCTTCGTTTTTCCACACGCTTCTTGCGACCCTGTTGACTATTTTGAATGAAACGCTTGATTGTTCGATGATCACGCTTCAGAAGCTTTGCAATTTTAAGAGTGCTGCATCCCTCTGCAAGATATCTCACTATTTTTGACTTTTCTGAGCTTGTCAAGTCCTTCTTTTGACCCATTTTGCCAAAGGAAAGGAAGTTGCCTAATAATTATGCACACCTGATATAGGGTGTTGATGTCATTAGACCACACCCCTTCTCATTACAGAGATGCACATCACCTAATATGCTTAATTTGTAGTAGGCTTTCGAGCCTATACAGCTTGGAGTAAGACAACATGCATAAAGAGGATGATGTGGTCAAAATACTCATTTGCCTAATAATTCTGCACTCCCTGTATATGCATATATGTATTTGTATTTGCTGGCCATCCCTGTGCGACTTCGCTGCTCCCCCTTAGCTGCTCTAGGTTCTCATGCCGTGTTTGACTGGGAAGGGCTCCAATGAATATATATATGGTCTGAGGAAGGGGTGAATGCCCCGAAACGTCACTACATAATAAAGTGTGTTGTGGTTTAATTCCAGTGAGTGCATATATTTAGTATTTTATATATATATATATATATATACAAAACCGGCAAAGTGCACTCCAAACCTCACTAGGAATAGCCTTGGGTGCAGCAAACAAAGTATGCAGTACTGAAGAAAAAAGCGCACTCCAAAGGACTTGCATAAAGATCTACTTTAATATGTGAACGTTTTCAAGCTGAGTCAGCTCGTCCTCAGACAGACAAAAAATCTGGATTTTTTTGTCTGTCTGAGGACGAGCTGACTCAGCTCGAAAACATTCACATATTAAAGTGGATCTTTATGTAAGTCCTTTGGAGTGCGCTTTTTTCTTCAGTACTATATATATATATATATATATATATATATATATATATATATATATATATATATATATATATATATATATAACCAACAAAACATTGGTAATGTAAAGAATGATAATGTCATGTCAAATTGAATATTGCACAAATTGGTGTTTGAAAAAAATGGCACTATTGGAAACCTGGCCAGTTGGGGGTACCAACATGATTTTTTTTCTCAGGTTAACAAAGAAAGCCAATTAAGCAATTTTGCATGCAGGTGCTATATAAGGGAGGTGTTTAACCTTAATCTGTAGCATGACTAAGGGTCCAAGCGACTCGAAACGTTGCTGTATTTTATCCTGATGTTGTTTGAATAAAGGAATAACTTTTTTAAGTATTGTGCTGACGCTATCGTTTGTTCCTGTGGTTTGCTATATATATATATATATATATATATATATATATATATATATATATATATATATATAATGTCTATATATGTAAATGTATTAGAATATATGTGTTTTGGAATTAAAGTATTTTCATTCTCAAAAAGGGATATTCATTTTGTTTACAGAAACAAATATCCAATAGAATGCACAGTGGAATTAAACAAAAATGAAGGAATAATGCTGAATTAAAAAACAAACAAACCCCAGCTAATTGTAACAATTCTGCAATAAAATCTTTAATCAAAGTTAGTGGTTAGAATCCATCATAGAGTTAATAGCCTTGTACATTTATGCAACATTCATTGTGTTAGAAGTTTTTATAAACAGTGAGTCTTTCTTATACGATATACTTGTAAACTTTTGTCCCATAGGGGGTAGTAGGTAGGTATTATGCTTTCAAACCTAGATACTACCTTTATGGGTATGGATATTACTCTACAGGAGAGCTTATTAAATATTTGTGCATAATATAAAAAGGTGTATTAGAGGTATGCGCAAAGAATAAGTTATCCTGTTAACAAGTGCAGTATAGAAACATATATTGCTATCAAAATAAAGGAGGCAAAGTCAGGTAAGTGAGAGTTCTCAAATCTACCTCTTGTTCTTTCCCCTTAGGTTCCGGTAATGGTCAGATGAGTGACCACTGAAGGAAGGAGAGGATCAGCCGGTTGAAGCTGCGGTAGTGAGAATCCATGCCAAACGACTGAATGGCAATGCTGGATGATGTCAGCGACGTCAGAGGAGCAGTGGAGAGTGATAGCTGGATCAAGGCTTCCATAAGAGGAGACAGGTATGTGCGGTGCCGGATGTCAAAAAGGCACTTGGTGGTAGAAGCAGCTTATAGGAGATAGACCTAGGAGAGGACACAATAAGCTGCAAGACAAAGGCCTGGAAAGCTGAAAAGTTCAAACGGCAAAGGAGAAGTAGAATGAAACTTCAATACCAAGCAAGGTATTGAAGTAGGAAGAACCTTAAATAGGAAAGGAAGAGGTAAACTCACGCCTCTTAAAGGGACAGGATGTTACAGAGCAAAGAGGGTTCAGGGTTGGGGTCTATCGGGATGCCGCCTATGAAATAAGGAGACTAATCTCGTGCTGAGAGATTGACAGAGGGTTCCCAAGAATCATCTTCTTTTGGATATCCCTTCCAGTGGATAAGGTACTGGAGATGGCCAGACACTTTTCTAGAATCCATTATTTCTTCAACCTCATATTCCACATCAGGGGTGATAGGTACATAGGTTGATGATAGTTTATGTGGATCTCGTAATGCTTTATAATGTTTTAGTAAACTGATGTGGAAGGTTAGTTGTATCTTGTACTCAGACGGAAGATCAAGTGTAACTGCGTTCATATTAACTATTTTCTTGATGGGAAAAGGTCCAATATAGAATTTAACTTTTTACAAGGAACTGTCAGCCTTAGGTTTTTTGTGGATAGCCATACCAGATCTCCTATAGAATATTGGGGTGACGGCCGGTGTCTCAGGTCATAGTACTTTTTTTGTCGCTGTTGGGCTCCCTTAATGTTATCTGAGAGAAGGTTGAAGGTCTTCGTCATTGTGTTAGTGAGATCATTAATAACTGGAAGTCACTTTGGATGTCTGGGTATAGATGAAAGGTGGGATGATATCCAAAGTTAGCATAGAAAGGTGTTGACTTGATGGAAGAATGGTAGGTGTTGTTATGGGCAAATTCTGCCAATGGTAAGAGTTAAAGTCCAATTATCATGATGTTATGTCATATAGCGTCGGATATATTCCTCCAACCAGTGATTAGTTCGCTCCGTTTGCCCATTAGTTTGGAGATGGAATGCAGTTGACAATCTTTGGTCAATTTTTATGGTCTGGCAGAGTTGTTTCCAGACTTTGGAAGTAAATTGAGTTCCTCTATCAGTAGTTATAGAGGATGGAATTCCATGAAGTTTGATTACATTTTCTATTAATAGTTTTACTGTTTCAAAACTGGTTGGTAGTTTGTGGTATGAGACAAAGTGAGCCATTTTTGTAAAAAGGTCCACAATGACCATGATTGTATTGTTTTTTTTTCTTAGATGGGAAGATCAACAATAAAATCAATTGCTAACTCTTTCCAAGGTCTGTTAGGAATTGTGAGAGATAATAGATATCCTGCTGGCTTTTTCATATCGGTTTTATAGGTGGTACATATTCCACATGTCTCCACATGATTTGTGATATCCTTTATCATGTTGGGCCATATCTCTTGGTTAATTCTAAGGTTCTGTTACTACCGGGGTGTCCAGCTAAGTGTGACTCATGAACTGCTGTAAGTACTGATTCTCTTAAAGGGACACTGAACCCAAATTTTTTCTTTCATGATTCAGATAAAGAATGCAAATTTAAGCAACTTTCTAATTTCCTCCAATTATCATTTTTTCTTCATTCTCTTGCTATCTTTATTTGAAAAAGAAGACATCTAAGCTTTTTTTTGGTTTAGTCCTCTGGGCAGCACTTTTTAATTGGTGGATGAATTTATCCACCAATCAGCAAGCACAACCCAGGTTGTTCACCAAAAATGGGTCGGCATCTAAACTTACATTCTTGCATTTTAAATAAAGATACCAAGAGAATGAAGAAATTTTGATAATAGGAGTAAATTAGAAAGTTGCTTAAAATTTCATGCTCTATCTGAATCACGAAAGAAAAAATGTGGGTTCAGTGTCCCTCTAAGTTGGGAGAAATGTATAGTTTAGTATAGTGATTATACAATCCATCCGGGTGTTTTTGTAGATCTTATTTATGTTTAGTTACGTCTGAGATTTGCTCTTGTTTTAACAATTTGGTAGGAGTGATAATGGTTTCAATTATGTGAGTTGGAGGTATTAGGGTTCCAGTAGATGGTCTTATGTTTGTTTTTTGTGGAAGTCTGGATAAGATATTAGCTTTAGTGTTCTTTGTTGCTGGATGATAAGTTATAGTGTAATGAAATCTAGAAAAAAAGACTCCACCTTACTTGTCTTGATGTTAAGGTACAATAAGTTTTTAGATATTGCAAATTTCGGTGATCCGTATAGATGATTGTAGGTTCTGTAGTACCTTCAAGTTGGTGTCTCCAATTTTCTAGATCGCACTTCATAGCTAATAGCTCTTTCTCTCCTACATGGTAATTTAAAGGGACAGTCAAGTCCAAAAAAAACTTTATTTTTTCAAATATGGCATGTAATTTTAAACAACTTTACAATTTACTTTTATCAACAATTTTGCTTTGTTCTCTTGGTATTGTAGTTGAAACCAAACCTAGGAAGGTGCGTATGATAATTTCTAAGCCCTTGAAGACTGCCTCTATTTTATTTGCTTTTCACAGCGGGGGAGAGCAAGCTCTTGTAGGCCATATAGATAGCATTGTGATCACGCCCGTGGCTAGTGGCAGACACTGCACTAATTGGCTAAAATGCAAGTCAATAGATAATAACTAAAAGTCATGTGATTAGGGGCGGTCAGAAGATTAGATACAAGTTAGTCACAGAAATAAAAAGTGTATTAATATAACTGTGTTGGTTTTGCAAAACTAGGGAATGGGTAATAAAGGGATTTTCTATCTTTTTAAACAACAACAATTCTGGTGTTGACTGTCCCTTTAATTCAGATGGCGATAATACATGCAACTAAAAAGCGACAGAGTGTAGTAACCCAGTTTGGAAATGTGAGTACAGGAGCTGTTGTGAAAGATTTTTTTTTAGAATAGTGAAAGCGTCATCAATAGTCTTTTTCCAAATTAAAGGTGAATTAGATTTAGTTTGATTTTTTTTAGTTTGATTTGTGAGGTGTTTTGCAATGTTAGAGAAGTTTCTTATAAACTTCCTATACAAGTTTGCAAAGCCAAGGAATTTTTGTACATCCTTTTTATTTTTTGGGACTGGCCAAACATGACTTAACTTTTGTGTCTTCCATGTGAATCCCTGTAGGTGTGATGTGATGTGATAACCCAGGAATGTAATATCAGAACTATGAAAGATGCATTTTTCAGGTTTTACATATAATTGATGTGCTAGCAACCTTGAGAGAACTGTCATAACATGTTTGATATGTTTTTTTAGATTGGCTGAAAATATTAGAATATCATCTAGATAAATTACTACGTATGTGTCTAAGAGATCTCGGAATATATCATTGATGAACCTTTGAAAGGTCACTGGGGCATTACAAAGCCCAAAGGGCATCATCGTATATTCAAACAATCCGTAGAAAAGCCCAAAGGGCATCATCGTATATTCAAACAATCCGTAGCGCATACGGAAAGCTGTGAGCTATTCGTACACCTGAGCGAACATGGATTAAATTATAGGCTCCCCTATGGTCTAACTTTGTTTTAATTTTGGAGCCATGTAATCTTTCAATCAGTTCAGGGTTAAGGGGTAGAGGGTATCTATCTTTGATTGTTCTTTTATTAAGTTCTTGATAATCCACAATGGGACGTAAAGTTTGATCTTTATTAGTGACAAAAAACATTCCTGCTCCTGCAGGGGAAGTTGAGGGCCTAATAAATCCCTTTCTAAGATTATCATTAATATATTCCTTGAGTTTCTCAAGTTCTGGATTTGACAATGGGAATATATGCCCATAGGGGACATCTGACCCGGGTATTAACTCAATAGGGCAATTATAATCACTGTGTGGGGGTAGTGTTTCTGCTTCTTTTTTTCAAATACTTGAGAAAAGTAAAGGGTGAGATGGAAAACATGTGGATAAACAATATGGTGACTAGACATTAATGTTGTTATCAGCCCATTGTATCTGAAGCTGGTGTTGGCGTAACCAATGTAGACCAAAAAAACATTGGAAAAATGGGGGAGTTGATAATATCAAATTAAATGTATTCCTGGCGGTTGTTTTGCATTGAAACAAGTAGAGGTATTGTGTGATGGGTGATAGGACCAGTTTCCAAATGTTTGCCATCTATAAGACGCACTGAGTCCAACACAGCATCAAGGTTGAGGTAATGGTGTCCCCACTGTAAGGAAACATGAAGAAGGAAATATGTGGGTTTCTGACATGTTAAGGTGATAAGATGTTCAAAGTATTTAGGCTTACACAGTTTTTGCCTTTTAAGAGATGGACAGTCAGATACTGTGTGATCTCTTGAGGCACAGTACATGCAAAGCCCCTTTTCTTTCCTACAAGGTTTTTCTCCATAGCCTTGTCAGATGATTTTATCTTATGGGATGAGGTTCTTTGCATAGGATGTTTTACATATGGGTCAGGGGTATTTTTCTCTAGTTTCCTTTCCCTAATTCTACGGTCTATTTTAATTACAAGTGACATAAGGGTGTCAAGAGTATCAGGGAGAGCTAATCTTGCCAATTAATATTTAATAGATTCGTAAAGGCGAAGTTTGAACTGATTTTTTAGTGAAATATCATTCCACTCTGAATCTTTTTGCCAGATTTTAAACTCTGAGATATAATCCTTGACTGGTCTTTTATTTTGTTTCAACCCACATAGTTTAGTATCAGCTGTAAGCTGTCTATGGGGATCTTCATATAAATCGGCCATGGCCTTAAAGAAATCATCCACTGAGTTTAAAATAGGGTAATTGGACTCAAAGAAAATATCTGCCCAGGCACAGGGCTCCCCTCTTGAGAAGGGGAGCCCTGTGCCTGGGCAGATATTTTCTTTGAGTTAGTAGTTAGAATCCATCATAGAGTTAATAGCCCTGTACAATTATGCAGCATTCATTGTGTTAGAAGTTTTTATAAACAGTGAGTTATTCTTATACGATATACTTGTAAACTTTTGTCCCATAGGGGGTAGTAGGTAGGTATTATGCTTTCAAACCTAGATACTACCTTTATGGGTATGGATATTACTCTACAGGAGAGCTTATTAAATATTTGTGCATAATATAAAAAGGTATATTAGAGGTATGCGCAAAGAATAAGTTATCTTGTTAACAAGTGCAGTATAGAAACATATATTGCTAGCAAAATAAAGGAGGCAAAGTCAGGTAAGTGAGAGTTCTCAAATCTACCTCTTGTTCTTTCCCCTTAGGTTCTGGGAAATGTCGGATGAGCGACCACTGAAGGAGGGAGAGGATTGAAGCTGCGGTAGTGAGGATCCACGCCAAACGACTGAACGGCAATGCTGGATGACATCAGCGACGTCAGAGGAGCAGCGGAGAGTGAAAGCTGGAACAAGGCTTCTGTAAGAGGAGACAGGTAAGTGCAGTGCAGGATGGCAAAAAGGCACTTGGCCGTAGAAGCAGCTTATAGGAGATAGACCTAGGAGAGGACACGATAAGCTGCAAGACAAAGGCCTGGAAAGCTGAAAAGTTCAAACGGCTAAGAAGAAGTAGAATGAAACTTCAATACCAAGCAAGGTATTGAAGTAGAAGGAACCTTAAATAGGAAAGGAAGAGGTAAACTCACGCCTCTTAAAGGGACAGGATGCTACACTAATATACTTACCTATACGTGCCAAAGGGCGTGCTAACCAGCTCCTCTTCACGACAAAGCCTGGCCTGTGCTAACTGTGGGCTTAGTACGCTTGGCTCCCAGGGTTTGCACCAATTTTAATGCAAACCTCATGAAGACATACACACATGAAGACATAAACACATATCAACCGCTGATATTCATTTCCCATCTTTTACAGATCACCAATCAACAGGCAGGGAAAGATCCTCAAAGCTCAAGTCATCAAGAACTTTTTAGTACCTTCAGAGAAGAGGCACATTTTTGCTACATATCCTGGTAAAGACATACACACATCACCGTTTCCTACTTACATTATATATTTCCATCCATATATTTCAAATTACTAAATGCCAAGTAACCAAGAAGACTTAAAGGGACACTGAACCCAATTTTTTTCTTTTGTGATTCAGATAGAGCATGCAATTTTAAGCAACTTTCTAATTTACTCCTATTATCACATTTTCTTTATTCTCTTGGTATCTTTATTTGAAATGCAAGGATGTAAGTTTAGATGCCGGCCCATTTATGGTGAACAACCTGGGTTGTCCTTGCTGATTGGTGGATAAATTCATCCACCAATACAAAAGTGCTGTCCAGAGTTCTGAACCAAGAAAAAAGCTTAGATGTCTTCTTTTTCAAATAAAGATAGCAAGAGAACGAAGAAAAGTGTATTATAAGAGTAAATTAGAAAGTTGCTTAAAATTGCATGCTCTGTCTGAATAATGAAAGAAAAAAATTGGGTTCAGTGTCCCTTTAAAAGGACAGTCTACTCAAAATTAAACGTTCATGATTCAGATAGGGCATGCAATTTTAAACAATTTTCCAATTTACTTTTATCATCAAGTTTTCTTTGCTCTCTTGGTATTCTTTGTTGAAAGCTAAACTTAGGTAGGCTAATTTCTAAGCCCTTGAAGACCGCCTCTTATCTCACTGCATTTTGATAGTTTTTTAGACCTAGTCAGTGCTAGTTTATGTATGCGATAAAGATAACATTGTGCTCATTCCTGTGGAGTTACCTATCAGTCAGCACTGTAGCTAAAATGCATGTCTGTCAAAAGAACTGAAATAAGAGGACAGTCTGCAGAGGCCTAAAAACAAGGTAATCACAGAGGTAAAAAGTATATTAATATAACCGTTTTTGGTTATGAAAAACTAGGGAATAGGTAATAAGGGGATTTTTAATACTGGAGTAGACTGTCACTGTCCATTTAAATACCTACAAAGAAAACATTCTTGTTAAGGCCTAGTAATGGCAATAGTCCTGATGAAGACATATTTACACATAACAACTTCATACTTACATTTTCTATTTATTTCACTAGTTTTCATATGGCCAATTCATAGAGATGGAAAGATACCTAAAGGCAAAGTCACCAAGAAGATATAAGTACCCACAAAGAACACATC
The DNA here is from genome assembly GCF_027579735.1 of Bombina bombina. Classification (NCBI taxonomy): domain Eukaryota; kingdom Metazoa; phylum Chordata; class Amphibia; order Anura; family Bombinatoridae; genus Bombina; species Bombina bombina. The sequence goes on along the minus strand of NC_069504.1, from coordinate 163,058,842 downwards.
CTTATTAAAGTCTAGTAATACTAAGGGACAGATAATCTACAGATCTCCACTCTGGCAAGATTATCTAACAAGTCTTATCAGTACTGGGATTTCCCTCAAATAATTTCAGAAAGGCAAATTGTAGGTTGGGAGCTGGAAGGAGAGGTAGATGCTTTACAAAATTATATTCAAGAAAACCTCCATGCTGGTGAGTTTATGATCATCAGGTCCTATGTGAGCAGCCTAACAAGAGTGCACATGACAATACTTGCTACTTTCTATGTCTTTCAGGTCAGTACAGCTATGAAAGAAACACATCCTATAAGGAGATATAAAAAAGGCCTATGTCACTGACACGTCTCCAAAAAATTGTGTGACACTTCACAGCCCTAGGGATTAGTCTCTTGGCGCAGTTAATTATACATTGAAATAGTTGTTTGTGGGTGGACACATTATTTTTGGGATGTGATTAAAGGGACAGTCTAGTCCAAAACAAATTTTTATTATTCAGATAGGACATGCAATATTAAACAATTTTCCAATTTACTTCTATCACCAATTTTGCTTTGTTCTCTTGGTATTTTTAGTTGAAAGCTAAATCTAGGAGGTTCATATGCTGATTCCTAAGCCCTTGAAGGCCTCCTCATAGCTCATGGCATTTTGACAATTTGTCACCACTAGAGAGTGTTAGTTCATGTGTTTCAAATAGATAACACTGTGCTCACCTACGTGGAGTTCCTAGGAGCCAGCACTGATTGGCTAAAATGCAAGTCTGTCAAAAGAACTGAAATAAGGGGGCAGTTTGCAGAGGCATAGATACAAGATAATCACAGAGGTAAAACGTGTATTAATATTACTGTGTTGGTTATGCAAAACTAAGGAATGGGTTATAAAGGGATTATCTATCTTTTAAAATAATAAATATTCTGGTGTACACTGTCCCTTTAAGGAGTACGAGGGAGGGTTCATGAGTAATACTGATTCCATAACTTTTATGATGTTTTGTGATATTTGATCCCAAAAAGATCTAATATAAGCGCAAGACCACCATATGTGTGTTAAGTTTCCTACTTCTCTGCATTGTCTCCAACACAGATTAGATGCTGTAGGAAACATACTATGTAATCTGTGTCGTGAGAGATACCATATTTTCGACTGTTGTAGATGATATGGATGATTTCTTAATGGAACAAAATATTTTTTTCCATTGCATCTCATTTAATTCCAGGTTAGAAATCCATTTAGAAATATATAAATGTGCTTGATTTAGGGTATGATCCTCTTAAAAGTTTATATATAAGTTAGATGTGTGCTTTAGAAATAATCAGTTTGGTGCAAATATTTTCAAATGGTGTAAGATTTCTCAATAGATTATTTTTATATAGGCTTTTCATGTTGATATGATGAATTTTAAAATTAATAAACCCTTTATCAAGGGGAGGGCATATTTCTGATTTTAACTCAGTTAAAGGGACACTGAACCCACATTTTTTTTTCTTATGTCGATATATATGAGGCCTCTAGCTAGACCCATGGTTTAGAAGCATAGGAATGGTTCCACACTACAATGTGAGCTAGAGATGCTGCTTCAAAATAATATTGAAGGTTAGGAACTCCTAGTTCTTCATCCTCCTTAGTTTACAATGATTTTAACCATTTGATACCCACTCAACACTCCATATCAGTTATATTAATAATTTTGTAGATTCAATTTATATTTTTAGGGTAAAATATGTATATATATATTTTTTTTTTTTCTTGTGTAGGCTTGAAAACTGTAGTCTGCAATTGATAAGAGAATAAAAGTAAAACCCAATTTATAATATGTATTTTTCATGCAAAATGGCCATATTAAAAGGACAGTAAACAATTATTAATTACTGGACATTTCCGTTGTGATGCTATAAAATAACGTACCACCAAGTTAACCAATTTTTAACCAATTTAACTCTTTGATTGTTGCAATTATTTTTCTATAGTCAAACTCCACTCACCATTTACCTAATTTGTGGAAGCCAATCTGTGCAGTGACTCCACCGAAAACTAGGTTAATCTCAGTCACAATTATATTATAAAGTGCATTGTTTTGTAGTTGCTATCTTCAGTTGTCAGATCTGATTGTCATGAAAAATAATTGTTATGTAAAAGTTTTTTGTTTGTAATGTATTTTATATGTTTTTTGACGCTTTTTTGTTTTGCAAAATAGTTAACCAGAGCCCGGTAATCATTCTAACGTAAATCGTGATCGCACTCAACTTGTAATATAAGTGGTAAACCCGAACAACGCAAACACCCGCAATAAACCCCTTTATCGCTTGCATGTAACTGTGCTTCACTCGTAATCTGGCGCTCGGAGTTTAAACCAGCCACACAGTACTTGCTAACAGCTGTGAACAACCTTTACAGCTAGTTTTAATTGGCCACAATTAAAGGGACATTCCAGTCAAAATTTAAATGCACATAGATTTATTACATCTTTGAATAGAAACATATTTGCAATATACTTGTATTGGCAAAAATGCTTCTAGTAAAAGTTATCACTGTTAACATTTTTCTCTGCACGTGCATGGGAAGCATAGTTAGATATAGTCACATCTCCCACATTTTTAATAATGCAGCTGCTCAGATCATCAGTGGGGCTTGTATCATGTCAGCAATTAACAAATTGAGTCATTACCAGATGGTACAAGCACCTTAGGTTCTCTGAGCAAGTGCTGTGTTTAAAATGCTGGTGCACGGTGCATACTTAAATACACTTTTGAAACAGCTATAGCTTTTATAAGAAACATTTTTGCTAATGCATATATATTACAAAATTTCTTCTGTTCAATACCAAAATGCACCCATGAGGTTTTACTTTTGGCTGGAATATCCCTTTAAGGGAAGTAATATAAACCTACTTACTAGTGTTTTCAAGTAGTTTTTTAGTATTTGTAGAATTTTGCAAATCATTAATACAATGATAGTTTTAAATATTTATATTCTGGTGTTTACTTAATTATTGATATATGCTGTTTATATAGATACTTTAATGTCCCTTTAATGATGTAGATTTGTTGTCAGAATGGGATTATGTTCAAAATTATTTTAAATGTAATTGCTAACAAGATAGATGCTGGTTCTTACAATACAGCAAAACTTATGTCATGGCAAATGTGTACAAAACTTTAATTGCAATATTTTCAAGTTGTGATGTTTTGTAAAGTTTTTTTTCCCAAGATATGTATGTATGTATGTATTGCGTACTTGTAAAGCGCGGCTAATCACCCGTAAGGGTCTCAAGGCGCTGCTCATTTTATCAACCTCGGAAGGATGAAAGGCTGAGTGAACCTCGCCGGGGATCGAACCTGCAACCCTTGGGTTACTACAGAGCTCAGCCACAGTGCCTTAGCATGCTGAGCTATCTAATTAGTTTCACCATTAGGTTTTATTAAATCTAGGCACTTGTCTTCTCCAGAAAATAAAATAACGTGTTTCTTATTTCATTTTAAAAATCACCACAGGAGGTCAGTATAACAAAGCCTGTCTCATATTCTATCTATGCTATTCGGCATGACATATGACAGCTTCAATGGTCATCTCATAGAAGACAAGCTGACTATCTGATGTGACATCAGAAAACAAGAACTTTTGGAGGTCACAATTAAAGATCAAATATGGTTCACTATTTTATTTTTCCTGCCACCTTCCTATAATTGCCTCATGCTCTCAGTGATTAGAGAAACTGCAAGATTAGACTAAATAAGCTTCTATTCATTAACTGAATCTAGGTTTCCCTGTGTGGTAAAACATTATGAGGTTTGATGGGATATCATAGGGCTACATTTGCTGAGCAGAACAAAATATTGCCTACCCAGCTGGAATCTGTCTTGTGGTGTGGAATATTTCTTTAAATTAGTAATAATGCAGAATATAGTAATTAGGAATACATCACAGAGTCCAGGGAATGACAGCAATGATTTTATTCAATTTAGAAATGCATTTGTTTAACTAACACTACAGATGAATTGCACAAAGAAGCAATTTCGTAATCAATTTTACACCGGAGCCTGATCTGATTTATTATTTAAATAAAGTACATTGAAGATGGTTTTCTATAGAAACGGAAAAGAAATGTTAAAATTGGCTAAAAGGATAGACTTGAGCAAATGCAAAAAGAAGCGGCATTACTTGAAATAGGGGAGTTATACACACAATTTAAAAACAGTAGAAATAATATGGAAAGAGCTGGGATTAATTAAATGTGTATTAAATATTAGTTATGTATTAACAGCATCATAACATTTCAGGCTGTTTAATTAAAAATGTGCATTTTACAGAGTCAAAAAATATTGTGTAATATAATATAATTGAATTGAATGTATCCATGGAAACATTATCACCTCTAAAAACAAAAGGAAGCAATGATTTATTTATGTTTCATACAATTCAATTTATTATGAATTTTAATTTATTTCTATTTATAGATGTTTGTTCAATATTCTTTTAGCTATGGTATTTACATTCTTCTTGAAAGATTAAAGGCAAGAACCTCTGTTTGATGCTATTGTTAGTCACAGAGCCTTGACATAGGGTCAGCCATGTTTCAGCTGACTTGCATCTCACTGAAGCAAATCAACCTTTAATTTATTTCTGTGGGAGAAACTATAACATAACAGTATGAGAATGTTATCCTTTCTCTTTTATTTGTAGTCACAATCTGCCACAAACCACTTTTTTGATAGTTACTCATCCTACTGAAAATAATACTGTTACATTCACAACTGCAATTAATGCTATCCGCCACCTGCACCCACTATACTTAAAACTAGCTACTGATGTAGCACACACAGCTGCTCTCACTTAAAGGGACATAATACTCATATGCTAAAAAGCTGACATGAAAATATTACTTAAACAGTTCTATGTAAAAAGGGAAGATTTTTTTTACCTCAAAATGTCTTTAGCTCACAAGAGTAAGAGCTCTGTAAACAGTAATTCTTCAACTGCTGCCCAGCTGCAAGTTGGAAAAACAAAATAGCCAATCAGCTGAGGTCATGCTTTGTCTTGCTGTGATCTCATGATATTTCACTGAAATCTTGTGAGATTTCATAGTAAACGTCCTTAAACATAATAGGAAAATAAGATGCACACTCCCTTGTAAGTCCTGGGACTAGCATCCTGATTGGCTGATTAAAGTCTCTTTTACAGAGGGGTGTTCATACTTAGAACATTTTGAGGTAAAATGTCTTCCTTTTTTACATAGAGATGTTCAGGTTATATCTTCTAGTCAGCTTTTTACAGCTAAGCTGCATCACTTTAAAGTGCTTTAACATTTGGGTATCGTGTCCCTTTAATATTATCCTGCCTACAACCAACCTAAAAGGCTAACCAAACCAATCCAACATGACGCCCACACTTCAATAACCCCCTAAACCAGATAAATAACCACCACCACACTTCAAGAGGGATATTGTCTGTAAATCAAGCCTTTTAGACTGAAATATATGTTAGGCTGGGTTTTGGGTTCCTCTGAATAAAGCATGCTAGTTAAGGGGCACAGAAGCAACTTGCAATTGATTGATCTAAGTTTACAATTTTAGACCTTGTTTATGAGATTGGATAATGGGGACAGCTGAATAAAGGTATTAACAGTGTTCTCCCTTAGGCTATCTCAGTTGAACTGACAGTATTCTGGATGTGCTTGTAGACCAGCAGAAAGTGAACCAAGGCAAAGGTAACAACTGGCAGACTCAGGTCTGAAAGACAGCAAGAGGTCACAGGCAAAATATTTTCAAAGTTTAAATAACGGGTAAAAGATTGTCAACATGGCAAACAAGATGCTAGACAACCGAGCAAAGCATAGAGATTAACATACCATGAAAATCTTTTTGGACACTAATAAAGTTTGCCGATTTTATTTTTCTCACATCCAGTAGTGCCTGCTTTTTTAATCTGGATTGTATACATTGTAGTCAATATTTTCTTTTTCTTGTTTCCATCTAGAGACCAGTTCTGTTTTCTAATAGATGTTTATTTTACCCATTCTCTCCCTTCTGTTTCTTTTTGCCTATTTCAATTTTTATTGTTTTTTTATAATCAAAATGCGCTTTATTGACATGGTAGAATAAATATTTATGTTGACAAAAGGACATTCAGGGGTGCTGAACTTAGTGCCCAAGGTAGCTCTCAAAAATAAACTGCTGGCATTTTAACTCTGGGCTACCGCCATACTTCTTGGTTTTATTGGCTGCAATTGTAGTACTTAACCTATGATATTCATTGTTTTTGGGAACTAGAATTCAGTGTCTCTAACCAGACTTAGGGATATATTTAACATTGTGTGAGCGGACATGATACGATGTAGCCTATCCTGTCCGCTGCACATTGATAAATGCCGAAATACAGAGCTTGATAAATCATCCCCTTGATCTGTTAATGTTTTTTTCTTTAAAATATAGTGGATGTATAAGAAAAAATAAATGTAATTTTTTTTAATGTCGCTCTACAGTTTAAAAAAGGTACCATGGGCACACTTGCAAAAAAAGATCACCATCTCTGGTATAGGGAAAGGAGGTTTTGATATATTATGGGAATTGTTATTATATGCAAAATTTAAACATAAATGAGGTATAAGATAGGATATTTGTGTCTTAGGGGTTCAAGAAACAATTCCCGGTTTATGCCATGTGATTATACAGACAGCTTTCTACTGTGTTTTCTTCTTCAAGAATGATTTAAAGAGCTAAATACATTACATGCACCCCCTCTGACTATGGTTGTCACCATTTGGAATATAGGTTTGAATGCAGGTATCTGAAGGAGAGTTACTGCACACATGGAAACACCTCAGCACTGGAATGCAATGAAAGCTAGATTTCAACATGGCGGCACTACTGAATAGAGGGTGGCGGGAATAACCTCAATACTATGCTTTTAAAATGTATTTAGTGTTCAATGCACCTTTTAATCTTTCTTCCTCATCAGTGAAACTGTATGTGGGCTTCTAAACGCCACGTCTTCTATATTTCTATCTGTTTCCATCATGTACATCATGTGCATTAACACATACTTTCTCTCTGTTTTGTGTTTGTATCTTTACAAGGTACGGCTTCATCATACAGTCCCAGGTACAGTATAGTGATAGTTTAGTTTAGCACTTTCTGCTATATTCTTCCAAATTAGCGAATATTGTTATTTAATTTACTGCTTATAAGCCCCTACTTTCTTGCTCGCTTTGTTTCTATATCCTCTTCTCTTTTTTGTTTCACTCTCTTTTCTTCTCTCGCTAGGCCCGATTATCGAGGCTGACCGCCATGAAAAGAAATCACGTAAAATATGTTTTTTGAGGATTAAATTGTAACATACATTTCACCTTCACATCCAGATCCTCGCATAGCGAGATAAACAGTTCTCAAGCTAAAATTGTTTTAGGGACCTCGTAGTCCAAAGGTACCTCTTAGCCTCATTCTCCTCCTTTCTCTCAACATTCTTTATTTCTCTCTCTTTCATCTTCCTCATTGCTCTTCCCATCTTATCCACCCACTGTTATTCTTTATACTTTCCTGTTTTCACCTTGCTGTACACAAGCCGTCCTTCCTTCTTTTTCTGTCATTCCATTCTCTTTTTGTCTTATCAAATATGCTATCTCTCTTATTCTCCACCATCAACATTATCCTATTATGTCTTCTAATTCCATTAGATTTAAATTAGATCACTGGTTTTCAAACCTGTCTTCAGACCTCCTTAACAGGCCAGAGTTTGGGGAAATCTGAACTGGAGCGCAGGTGAAATAATCAGCTGATTAGTAAACATGGTTATTTTAACTGCTCTAACCCAAGGTAATCTGGAAAATCTGGCCCAAGAACAGGTTTGAAAACCAATGCATTAAAGGGATATGAAATATGTCGGTTTCACTGATGTAATAAAAAAACACTAAGTAGTGGCTTATACTTAATAGAAATCATTCCAAGATGTATTATTCATAATTTTAAATGGATTTTACCTTTTGTATATTTATTTTTTTTAAACTTAATTTGTGCAATGTCCATTACTTCCTGTCACAGCCCTACAAGAAGGCAGGGTCCTCTGCAGGATAGCATTTATAGCTTGGTGGCATAAACTTGTAGAGTAACATGAGCTGTCATTATTATTATTATCAATATTATTATTATTATTATTATTATTATTATTATGTGAATACTAGATAAACAGAAAACCAAATTTGCCCATGCTCAGAACTGGCAGAATACAACCTAAGTTTCCATTATTTAAGGGCAGTGGCTGCACTGAGAATTTCTAAGTGCTAATTTTGCAAGAGAACAAGTAAGTTGTTTGCTGTTTCCCCCCCACAATCTTTTTCGTTTTATGTTTACTAAGTTTTAATATTAGTTGTTACTAATGGAGCACTGTTTAATATCCCTTTAAAAAATGTTATCTGAGCAACTATAATCTGCATCATAACTATGGTAAAAAAGTATATAACTATTTCTGTATAAAACACACAAAAAAATGTATCTACTAAAATCTGTGCACCCCTCTGATCTTTCAAATCCCATTAGCTCTATGCTACGCTTCATACTATAAATAATTTCAGTAAAGAGAAGTATGCAGAGTTGCAGACTTCTAATTAAACTACAGTGTGATAGCTCCTAATACAGCATATATTAAATGATATAAAACAGCATTATTAACTGATATGCGTTGCTCCATACTATTTAATAAATAAAACAGTTATGGATTTTACATTATAATTGCATTTTGTCTGCTTCTCCTCAGTAGGTGCCGACATTAGTCCCTGAGCACCACAATTAGAGAATTAGATTCTCTGTCTTAAAATTCTTAATTACTCTGAACCATAGTTTCAATTCCGCCTACAGATAAAAGCTATAGGACGTAAGTAATTCATAATTTAAATCTTAACCCCCAGTGCCACAGCACTGACTAATTATTACAAAGTATACAAATAAAACATGCAAAAGGATATGAAAATCATTTTATTTATGCATTGTATATATTAGAAATTAAGCATTATATTGAAAAAATCTGCGCACAACGCATGTTTTCAAAAACATATAGAATTGTCATTTTGTTGGTAAAAATATGGATTGTTTTGCAGTTCAGGGATATACACCTTGAAAAGACTCTTGACTAATGTCATCTTATCTCCTTTGTTTTTCAGAATGTTGCAGGGTCACATTTCTGAATCCTGCTGGTGAACTCCAGTCTATGCAAGTGGAAAAACTTATGGTCTTCAAAGTTAAATCATAGAAAAAGTGGGCAAAATAAACAATGAAAGCAGATTGCAAAGTTTTCATTGTACATGATTACATTTTTATGGATATTTAAGTGCACTTTAAAGTTGGTTTCCTCCTAATGTATTTCCAATGACTTGGTATACAGCTACCAAAATTGACTAAAAAGTGCTGTACCATTAACACCTAATTAACTTTTATCATCAGGGCTCTTTTCCAGTAAACCTTACAGATACAACAAAGAAAAAGTTCTAGTGTTAAGAGTTAATCCTACTTAAATGTCACTATAAGAGTAATATTGTCAGGAAATTCTTGCTTAAACATGTATTATACAATCACAAATCTCACACATGTAAAAAAATTGTAAAGAACTAAAACAGTAAAATGCATCAGGGAGATCTCCTCAAATGAGTCTCTAAATAGACTGGTCTAAAAGACTAAAACTAAAAAACTATAGTAGTCCAATATGTGTTCCTGGCTGTGGACGGTTAATGGTTAAGGAGTCTGCATTATTGTAAAGGTACTCTGTACTGTTTCAGCTGAGCTGGGATTGAAGTGCACTGATTGGTCAAACTGATTGGTCCGTCCATTATACAGAACAGCGTTGTTACCAAGCAAGATGATGGAAGTAGCGCTTGAAATAGCAAGTTTATTGGTGGTATACCTCAACATCAAAGACTATACCTCAGTGTAGGGGTTTTCAAACCTGTTCTCAGGCCTCCCTAAATAGCCTAAATATTCAGAATATCTGAACTGGAGCACAGATTAAATAATTTGATGATTAGTAAACATGGTTATTAACCTACTCTCACCCAAGGTAATTCTGAATATCTGGCCTGTTAGGGAGGCAGGGGTTGAAAACATTTTGGTGGGGTGCCATGTCCGTTCAGATGACACTGTATGTTTGGACTACTATAGTTTTTATTTTCAGTCATTTAGAACGGTCTGTTTAGAGACTCATTTGAGGAGACGTCCTCAATCTTTTTACTATTTTAGTTCTGTATGAATTTTTTACATTTGTGTGATTGTATAGTATATGTTGAGGCGAGATTTTCCTGACAACATTACTCGTATAGTGTTGCGGGAATGAGATTGCCAGTGAAATATTCAAAACTGCTGACACCAGTGTTTGAATGCAGTCCCGCCGAGAGGTGCTTTACCATTCATCTCAGTGGGTGGCGATCTTAGTGAATGTTTAAAGCAGCATCACCACCTACATTGAAGATGCAATGTGTACATATCACACATGTACAGTGCCTATTTCGTGCATACAGTACACAACAGAATACATTTATGGTAGCCTACACAAATTAAAAGAAAGAATATATTATTTAAAAGCTTTAATACATTTGTTTATTCCTTATTTTCTTAATGTAAAAAGACCAACCCAATAAAACCGGTAGCCTACACAAATTAAAAGAATAAAGAGAGAATATATTAATCAAAAATATTAGGGCCAGATTACAAGTGGAGTGCTAAATTATAGCGCGCCAGAAAACTGGGAAATTTGCCGTTTGCAGGGGTTCTTGGTAATTAACCAGCTATTTGCAATCGCTAGCTCGCGGTAGCAATTAGTGTTTAGAAAATTAACCAGAGATCAGGTGTCAAATCAGGCAGAAACGCATGGGAATGGAATTCCTGGACAGAGAACAGAAATGTTTCAGTAAACATTGCTGTTGCTGGTGGGAGGAGCTGGAGCACAGTCTTGTTAGAGGGATAGGGAGTTCCTCTAGTAATGGGCAGTAACACTTCCTATAATACACTAAATGTAAGACTGTCAGCGGTCCTGCTGTGTGATCACCCCGTAATGTGTGTAACACATGGTGCTTACATTTCTGTGTGGCTTGCTCTGGGGTTATTTAGCTCCCCTCAGCAGAAATAGGACTCCGACTATTGCACCTTAAGTGGGTGAGACTCTGTGACAGAGGAGGATTCTCAGGGCCAACGGCAACCAACCATTCAACTCTTCATTGGATTTAATTTGCTTTCATTAGCCAAAGTGTATAGATTATATACACTTAAATAAAGTGTGTGTGTGTGTGTGTGTAAGTGTGTGTATATATATATATATATATATATATATATATATATAAAACACTATTGATTGTGAGATGGGGGGTGTGGTGGAAGTCTTGGTGAGCTCTCACTTTTATTTGTAGGACTTGACCCCTGCCAGAGATCCAATCTCTGGTTAATTTTCTAAAAGTGCCCCAATGTAGTGCATGTCTACCATAACCTAACATTACACTATTAACACCTTAAACACCATAACCCCAACACAAACCTAAAACGACCACACTATTAACCCCTTAAGCACCATAGCCTCCACTGCAACCAGCAACACTACACTATTAACCCCTTAAGTGCCATAACCTACACTGGAAACTAACAACACTACAAAAGTGTACATAAAGTAACATATATATATATATATATATATATATATATATATATATATATATATATATATAAAACAGAAGAGTAAACATAAAAAATTAAACAAATTAAACAAACTATTAAACAAAATTACACCACAATGAAAAATCTAAGCAAACAACAACCACAAATTTAACAACACGATAAACAAAAGTACACCACAATAAACAACCTAAGCAAACAACAACCACAAAGTAAATGCAATAAACAAAAGTACTCCACAATAAAAATAAAAGCCAATAACAATAAACAAGAAAAATTAAACAAACATTAAAACAAAACATCATTAAACACCAACAAATATTTATTACTCATCATCTGAAAGTCTTATTTTCTTCATCAGATGTAAAACAAAGTCCCCCGAAAAATCCATGAAAAAAATACAAAAAAAATCTATTAAAAAAAAAATCCATTAAGTCCTCTTTTTGTCTTCATCAAATGTAATCCACAACGATCTAGGCAAAAAATAAAAAATAAAAAATCCAAAGGGTCCTTTTCTTTTCTTCATCCACAAGTGGGGGGATCCGCGGAAGCTCCTTTGGTCCTTCTCAGTGGCAGCGGCTTTTCCATGGTGGGGGAAGCTCCTGTGATCCTCCACTGTGGTGGCGGAGGTGATTTCTTTATATCGGCAGCAGTTCATGTGGTCTTCCACTCTTCATGCTGTCCAGGCAGCACACTCATGTTTTTCTGTCAGTTTCCCCCTTTTATAGGAGTTTCCTGGCAGTACTATTGGCTGATATATTTTTCTTAACATTTGTAAAATTAGCCAATAGAAGGATTTCTATTTTTTTTAACAGCAAATAGCATTTTTATTTTTCCTATTGGCTGATTTAAAAAAAAAATAGTAACACATGGAATAGGAGCACCAACAGGCTAAAGTATGGCATCAGGCATAAATAAAGTTAAATAAGTACATTTAATATGTAATAAAAACATAAATTTACAATAATAAAACAATTTAAAAAAGAGCATATCCCAATATGTATCTTTGATATGGGGATCTGAGTAGATTTCAAATTAGGGGTGAGAACAAAATAGAACTGGAAGTCCCGGTGATTAAAGTCCAAAAAGGGGCCCTAAATATAGGAAGAGATAGTCCTCCAATAAAAAAGGTGTTGAGGTGATAATCCTAGAAGACAATAATTGTCCGTGTATAGAGTTGCAAAGGAACAGAAAAATGAAGAAAAAAATTGAAATATCTATCTATTTATCTATCTATATATATCTATATATATATACTGTATACATATATACAGGGAGTGCAGAATTATTAGGCAAATTAGTATTTTGACCACATCATCCTCTTTATGCATGTTGTCTTACTCCAAGCTGTATAGGCTCGAAAGCCTACTACCATTTAAGCATATTAGGTGATGTTCATCTCTGTAATGAGAAGGGGTGTGGTCTAATGACATCAACACCCTATATCAGGTGTGCATAATTATTAGGCAACTTCCTTTCCTTTGGCAAAATGGGTCAAAAGAAGGACTTGACAGGCTCAGAAAAGTCAAAAATAGTGAGATATCTTGCAGAGGGATGCAGCACTCTTAAAATTGCAAAGCTTCTGAAGCGTGATCATCGAACAATCAAGCGTTTCATTCAAAATAGTCAACAGGGTCGCAAGAAGCGTCTGGAAAAACCAAGGCGCAAAATAACTGCCCATGAACTGAGAAAAGTCAAGCGTATACAGGGAGTGCAGAATTATTAGGCAAGTTGTATTTTTGAGGATTAATTTTATTATTGAACAACAACCATGTTCTCAATGAACCCAAAAAACTCATTAATATCAAAGCTGAATAGTTTTGGAAGTAGTTTTTAGTTTGTTTTTAGTTATAGCTATTTTAGGGGGATATCTGTGTGTGCAGGTGACTATTACTGTGCATAATTATTAGGCAACTTAACAAAAAACAAATATATACCCATTTCAATTATTTATTTTTACCAGTGAAACCAATATAACATCTCAACATTCACAAATATACATTTCTGACATTCAAAAACAAAACAAAAACAAATCAGTGACCAATATAGCCACCTTTCTTTGCAAGGACACTCAAAAGCCTGCCATCCATGGATTCTGTCAGTGTTTTGATCTGTTCACCATCAACATTGCGTGCAGCAGCAACCACAGCCTCCCAGACACTGTTCAGAGAGGTGTACTGTTTTCCCTCCTTGTAAATCTCACATTTGATGATGGACCACAGGTTCTCAATGGGGTTCAGATCAGATGAACAAGGAGGCCATGTCATTAGATTTTCTTCTTTTATACCCTTTCTTGCCAGCCATGCTGTGGAGTACTTGGGCGCGTGTGATGGAGCATTGTCCTGCATGAAAATCATGTTTTTCTTGAAGGATGCGGACTTCTTCCTGTACCACTGCTTGAAGAAGGTGTCTTCCAGAAACTGGCAGTAGGACTGGGAGTTGAGCTTGACTCCATACTCAACCCGAAAAGGCCCCACAAGCTCATCTTTGATGATACCAGCCCAAACCAGTACTCCACCTCCACCTTGCTGGCGTCTGAGTCGGACTGGAACTCTCTGCCCTTTACCAATCCAGCCACAGGCCCATCCATCTGGCCCATCAAGACTCACTCTCATTTCATCAGTCCATAAAACCTTAGAAAAATCAGTCTTGAGATATTTCTTGGCCCAGTCTTGACGTTTCAGCTTGTGTGTCTTGTTCAGTGGTGGTCGTCTTTCAGCCTTTCTTACCTTGGCCATGTCTCTGAGTATTGCACACCTTGTGCTTTTGGGCACTCCAGTGATGTTGCAGCTCTGAATATGGCCAAACTGGTGGCAAGTGGCATTTTGGCAGCTGCATGCTTGACTTTTCTCAGTTCATGGGCAGTTATTTTGCGCCTTGGTTTTTCCACACGCTTCTTGCGACCCTGTTGACTATTTTGAATGAAACGCTTGATTGTTCGATGATCACGCTTCAGAAGCTTTGCAATTTTAAGAGTGCTGCATCCCTCTGCAAGATATCTCACTATTTTTGACTTTTCTGAGCCTGTCAAGTCCTTCTTTTGACCCATTTTGCCAAAGGAAAGGAAGTTGCCTAATAATTATGCACACCTGATATAGGGTGTTGATGTCATTAGACCACACCCCTTCTCATTACAGAGATGCACATCACCTAATATGCTTAATTGGTAGTAGGCTTTCGAGCCTATACAGCTTGGAGTAAGACAACATGCATAAAGAGGATGATGTGGTCAAAATACTCATTTGCCTAATAATTCTGCACTCCCTGTATATATATATATATATATATACAGGTGGCCCTTGGTTTACGCCGGTTCAATGTGTATGTATAGTGTCTACACTTAAAAAATAAAAAATATACAAAAGTATGTCGAATATCAAATTATCCTCGTGGTTCCTCAATGCTCAGGGAAATAATCACTGTGGATTTACCTAAGAGAAAGAAAAAATAGAAATTTGAGAAATCTTCCTAATATATATCCCAAATGAAAATATGCTCACCAAGACCGATGCTTGCACAAAGTCAGGGAAGAACTCGAACCAAATTATTCTAAACAATCAATGTGTTTCGGCCCAAACAAGGTTTTTTTTTTTAAGACAAGTCTTGAAAAAGGGCCTTTGTTTGGGCCGAAACACGTAGACTGTTTAGACTAATTTGGCTCAAGTTCTTACCTGACTTTGTGCAAGCAACGGTCTTGGTGAGCATATTCTCATTTGGGATATATATTAGGAAGATTTCGCACATTTCTATTTTTTCTTTCTTTTAAGTAAATCCACAGTGGTTATTTCACTGGGACCACGAGAATAATTTGATATTTTACATACTTTTGTATATGTGTGTATATATATATATATATATATATATATATATATTTATGTGTACACATTATATATATATATATATATATATATATATATATATATATATAATGAGAGAGAGAGAGAGAGAGACAGGATTGAAGATAAGCACTCACTGGACTCTGGACAACGTAGTCAACAAAAATTATTTATTTGTGCTGTGACATTTCGGGACTAAGCACTGTCCCTTCCTCTGACAGTGCTTAGTCCCGAAACGTCACAGCACAAATAAATAATTTTTGTTGACTACGTTGTTCAGAGTCCAGTGAGTGCTTATCTTCAATCCTGTCTATTATTTCATAATAGCACCCTGGCAGATGACAAGAGATAGTGGGAGTGCACACACATTCAGCTACGTATATATAGAGATAGATATTTACATTTTTTCTACATTTTTCTGTCACTTTGCAACTCTACACACAGACATTTATTGTCTTCTAGGATTATCACCTCAACACCCTTTTTTTTATTGGAGGACAATCTTTTCCTATATTTAGGACCCCTTTTTGGACTTTAATCACCAGGACTTCCAGTTCTCTTTTGTACTCACCCCTAATTTGGGATCTACTCAGATCCCCATATCAAAGATACATATTGTTATTGGATGTTTTTATTACATATTAAATGTATTTATTTTAATTTATTTATGCCTGATACCATACTTTAGCCTGTTGGTGCTCCTATTCCATGTATTATTGTACTTCCTGTACCATTGATCTTGTTAGGAGATCAAGAATAGTGAGCTTGTATGTTGTTATTTTTGGCGCTGTTAACTACATTCTTTGTTTTGATTTAAAAAATAGAACTCCTTCTATTGCCTGATTTGAAAAATTAAAAAAAAAAATCAACTAACAGAACTGCCAGGACACCCCTATAAAAGGGAGAAATTAACAAGAAAAAAAATGATTGTACTGCTGGATCGTATAAAGAGCCACCACTGCTGAGGTGCCGCCTCCACTGCCACAGAAGAGGATCACAGGAGCCATCCCTGCCTCCATCACCTTTTTTATCTTATGAAGAAAAGAAGAGGAGCCTTTGGATTGGATTGTTTATTAGCCTTTAGATTTTTTTAAAACATTTTTACACTTTTTTAATTTATTATTGTTGTCAGATGAAGAAAAGAAGAATTCATATTGTGTGTAATAAATAATTGTTGTTGCTTAATCATGTTTTTTTTTAATTTATTTTTTGTTTGTTATTGGCTTTTGTTTTAATTTATTTTTTCCTTGTTTATGGTTATTGGCTTTTGGTTTAATTTTTGTTTCTTGTTGTTGGCTTTTTGTTTAAAGGGACATTACACCCAATATTTTTCTTTCATGATTCAGACAAAGAATACAATTTTAAACAACATTCCAATTTACTTCTATTATATAATTTGCTTCTTTCTTTAGACATCCTTTGATGAAGAAATAGCAATGCACATGGGTCAGGCAATCACTTGCGGGATCTATGTGCAGCCACCAATCAGCAGCTATTAAGCCTATCTAGATATGCTTTTCAGGAAAGAATGTCAAGAGAATTAAGCAAATTAGATAATAGAAGTAAAATATAAAGTTGTTTAAAATTGTATTCTCTTTCTGAATCAGGAAAGAAAATGTTTGGGTTTAATGTCCCTTTAATGTTTGTTTACTTTGGGGTTGTTATTTACTTATGTTGGTTATTGTTATGTAATATGGTGTAATGATTGTTTACTTTGTGATTGTTGTCTGCTTTGCTTATTGTGGTGTACTTTTGTTTATTATTTGTTAATTTGTGGTTGCTGTTTGCTTTGTATATTGTGGTGTGCTTTTATGTATTGTGCTATATACTTTGTGGTTGCTGTTTGCTTTGTTTATTGTGGTGTGCTTTTATGTATTGTGCTGAATACTTTGTGGTTGCTGTTTGCTTTGCTTATTGTGGTGTGCTTTTATGTATTGTGCTATATACTTTGTGGTTGCTGTTTGCTTTGCTTATTGTGGTGTGCTTTTATGTATTGTGCTATATACTTTGTGGTTGCTGTTTGCTTTGTATATTGTGGTGTGCTTTTATGTATTGTGCTATATACTTTGTGGTTGCTGTTTGCTTTGTTTATTGTGGTGTGCTTTTATGTATTGTGCTGAATACTTTGTGGTTGCTGTTTGCTTTGTTTATTGTGGTGTGCTTTTATGTATTGTGCTGAATACTTTGTGGTTGCTGTTTGCTTTGCTTATTGTGGTGTGCTTTTATGTATTGTGCTGTATACTTTGTGGTTGTTGTTTGCTTTGTTTATTGTGGTGTGCTTTTATTTATTGTGCTGTATACTTTGTGGTTGTTGTCTGCTTTGCTTATTGTGGTGTGCTTTTATTTATTGTGCTGTATACTTTGTGGTTGTTGTTTGCTTTATTTATTGTGGTGTGCTTTTATTTATTGTGCTGTATACTTTGTGTGTATTTGCTTTGTTTATTATTTCTTTTGGCCGCTGCTTCATAACTGAAGGCTCGCCAGAAACACGGGACATCAAGCTCCATACAGAGCTTGATAAATATGCCCCTTAGTCTGAACTTCAAATGAGAAGTAGATTTTTTTTTCTGATAATTTTAAAAGTTATGTCTATTTCCACTCCCCGTGTACCATTTGACAGCCATCAGCCAATCACAAATGCATACACGTACCATGTGACAGCCATCAGCCAATCGCAAATGCATATACGCTTATTCTGTGAATTCTTGCACATGCTCAGTAGGAGCTGGTGACTCAAAAAAAAATAATATAAAAAGACTGTGCACATTTTGTTAATGGAAGTAATTTGGAAAGTTGTTTAAAGTTGCATGCTCTATCTGAATAATGAAAGTTTAATTTTGACTTGAATGTCCCTTTAAATGGACATTTTTTTAATTTTAGTGATAATAGTATGTTATAGAAAACAGTATCCGTGAAATTATAGGGATAATATTTATGCATTGTGTTACAGGAAAGATCTGAAATCTAATTCTCAACACATGCTGTAAATTGATAGGCCTCTATTTATCAAGCTGTCAACCGCAAATATGCTGGAATTCCGCAGCATATTTGTGGCGAGCCTGATTCGCCATAGTTATCAAACCCTACAAACCGGCAAAAGTAGAATTTAGTGACGTAACATACGATCCGCCGGACTCAGATCGATGGTTACGTCACTCCAGATGTTCTGAATGCAAGTTCGGCACAATCTGACTACTTTTGCTAGTTATCAAAGAACTACCAGGCACGCTCACCACTATTCCGGCCCAGCGTACCTGGTTTTCAATCCGCCGCCCTGGCGGCGGATGCCATAGGAATCAATGGGAGTCTGACAGCAGCGAAAGTTTATGTTCACAGCTGCCCGATATCCCATTGATTTCTATGGTAAATGTCTACACCCTAACATGTACCCTGAGTCTAAACACCCCTAATCTGCCCCCCCTACACCACCGCCACCTACATTATACTTATTAACCCCTAAACCGCCGCTCCCGGACCCCGCCGCAACTCAATAAACTTATTAACCCCTAAACCACCACTCCCGGACCCCGCCGCAACTCTAATAAATGTATTAACCCCTAAGCCGCCGCACCCGGACCCCGCCGCCACCTACATTATACTGGTGGCAAGTGGCATTTTGGCAGCTGCATGCTTGACTTTTCTCAGTTCATGGGCAGTTATTTTGCGCCTTGGTTTTTCCACACGCTTCTTGCGACCCTGTTGACTATTTTGAATGAAACGCTTGATTGTTCGATGATCACGCTTCAGAAGCTTTGCAATTTTAAGAGTGCTGCATCCCTCTGCAAGATATCTCACTATTTTTGACTTTTCTGAGCCTGTCAAGTCCTTCTTTTGACCCATTTTGCCAAAGGAAAGGAAGTTGCCTAATAATTATGCACACCTGATATAGGGTGTTGATGTCATTAGACCACACCCCTTCTCATTACAGAGATGCACATCACCTAATATGCTTAATTGGTAGTAGGCTTTCGAGCCTATACAGCTTGGAGTAAGACAACATGCATAAAGAGGATGATGTGGTCAAAATACTCATTTGCCTAATAATTCTGCACTCCCTGTATATATATATATATATATATACAGGTGGCCCTTGGTTTACGCCGGTTCAATGTGTATGTATAGTGTCTACACTTAAAAAATAAAAAATATACAAAAGTATGTCGAATATCAAATTATCCTCGTGGTTCCTCAATGCTCAGGGAAATAATCACTGTGGATTTACCTAAGAGAAAGAAAAAATAGAAATTTGAGAAATCTTCCTAATATATATCCCAAATGAAAATATGCTCACCAAGACCGATGCTTGCACAAAGTCAGGGAAGAACTCGAACCAAATTATTCTAAACAATCAATGTGTTTCGGCCCAAACAAGGTTTTTTTTTTTAAGACAAGTCTTGAAAAAGGGCCTTTGTTTGGGCCGAAACACGTAGACTGTTTAGACTAATTTGGCTCAAGTTCTTACCTGACTTTGTGCAAGCAACGGTCTTGGTGAGCATATTCTCATTTGGGATATATATTAGGAAGATTTCGCACATTTCTATTTTTTCTTTCTTTTAAGTAAATCCACAGTGGTTATTTCCCTGGGACCACGAGAATAATTTGATATTTTACATACTTTTGTATATGTGTGTATATATATATATATATATATATATATATATATATTTATGTGTACACATTATATATATATATATATATATATATATATATATAATGAGAGAGAGAGAGAGAGAGACAGGATTGAAGATAAGCACTCACTGGACTCTGAACAACGTAGTCAACAAAAATTATTTATTTGTGCTGTGACATTTCGGGACTAAGCACTGTCCCTTCCTCTGACAGTGCTTAGTCCCGAAACGTCACAGCACAAATAAATAATTTTTGTTGACTACGTTGTTCAGAGTCCAGTGAGTGCTTATCTTCAATCCTGTCTATTATTTCATAATAGCACCCTGGCAGATGACAAGAGATAGTGGGAGTGCACACACATTCAGCTACGTATATATAGAGATAGATATTTACATTTTTTCTACATTTTTCTGTCACTTTGCAACTCTACACACAGACATTTATTGTCTTCTAGGATTATCACCTCAACACCCTTTTTTTTATTGGAGGACAATCTTTTCCTATATTTAGGACCCCTTTTTGGACTTTAATCACCAGGACTTCCAGTTCTCTTTTGTACTCACCCCTAATTTGGGATCTACTCAGATCCCCATATCAAAGATACATATTGTTATTGGATGTTTTTATTACATATTAAATGTATTTATTTTAATTTATTTATGCCTGATACCATACTTTAGCCTGTTGGTGCTCCTATTCCATGTATTATTGTACTTCCTGTACCATTGATCTTGTTAGGAGATCAAGAATAGTGAGCTTGTATGTTGTTATTTTTGGCGCTGTTAACTACATTCTTTGTTTTGATTTAAAAAATAGAACTCCTTCTATTGCCTGATTTGAAAAATTAAAAAAAAAAATCAACTAACAGAACTGCCAGGACACCCCTATAAAAGGGAGAAATTAACAAGAAAAAAAATGATTGTACTGCTGGATCGTATAAAGAGCCACCACTGCTGAGGTGCCGCCTCCACTGCCACAGAAGAGGATCACAGGAGCCATCCCTGCCTCCATCACCTTTTTTATCTTATGAAGAAAAGAAGAGGAGCCTTTGGATTGGATTGTTTATTAGCCTTTAGATTTTTTTAAAACATTTTTACACTTTTTTAATTTATTATTGTTGTCAGATGAAGAAAAGAAGAATTCATATTGTGTGTAATAAATAATTGTTGTTGCTTAATCATGTTTTTTTTTAATTTATTTTTTGTTTGTTATTGGCTTTTGTTTTAATTTATTTTTTCCTTGTTTATGGTTATTGGCTTTTGGTTTAATTTTTGTTTCTTGTTGTTGGCTTTTTGTTTAAAGGGACATTACACCCAATATTTTTCTTTCATGATTCAGACAAAGAATACAATTTTAAACAACATTCCAATTTACTTCTATTATATAATTTGCTTCTTTCTTTAGACATCCTTTGATGAAGAAATAGCAATGCACATGGGTCAGGCAATCACTTGCGGGATCTATGTGCAGCCACCAATCAGCAGCTATTAAGCCTATCTAGATATGCTTTTCAGGAAAGAATGTCAAGAGAATTAAGCAAATTAGATAATAGAAGTAAAATATAAAGTTGTTTAAAATTGTATTCTCTTTCTGAATCAGGAAAGAAAATGTTTGGGTTTAATGTCCCTTTAATGTTTGTTTACTTTGGGGTTGTTATTTACTTATGTTGGTTATTGTTATGTAATATGGTGTAATGATTGTTTACTTTGTGATTGTTGTCTGCTTTGCTTATTGTGGTGTACTTTTGTTTATTATTTGTTAATTTGTGGTTGCTGTTTGCTTTGTATATTGTGGTGTGCTTTTATGTATTGTGCTATATACTTTGTGGTTGCTGTTTGCTTTGTTTATTGTGGTGTGCTTTTATGTATTGTGCTGAATACTTTGTGGTTGCTGTTTGCTTTGCTTATTGTGGTGTGCTTTTATGTATTGTGCTATATACTTTGTGGTTGCTGTTTGCTTTGCTTATTGTGGTGTGCTTTTATGTATTGTGCTATATACTTTGTGGTTGCTGTTTGCTTTGTATATTGTGGTGTGCTTTTATGTATTGTGCTATATACTTTGTGGTTGCTGTTTGCTTTGTTTATTGTGGTGTGCTTTTATGTATTGTGCTGAATACTTTGTGGTTGCTGTTTGCTTTGTTTATTGTGGTGTGCTTTTATGTATTGTGCTGAATACTTTGTGGTTGCTGTTTGCTTTGCTTATTGTGGTGTGCTTTTATGTATTGTGCTGTATACTTTGTGGTTGTTGTTTGCTTTGTTTATTGTGGTGTGCTTTTATTTATTGTGCTGTATACTTTGTGGTTGTTGTCTGCTTTGCTTATTGTGGTGTGCTTTTATTTATTGTGCTGTATACTTTGTGGTTGTTGTTTGCTTTATTTATTGTGGTGTGCTTTTATTTATTGTGCTGTATACTTTGTGTGTATTTGCTTTGTTTATTATTTCTTTTGGCCGCTGCTTCATAACTGAAGGCTCGCCAGAAACACGGGACATCAAGCTCCATACAGAGCTTGATAAATATGCCCCTTAGTCTGAACTTCAAATGAGAAGTAGATTTTTTTTTCTGATAATTTTAAAAGTTATGTCTATTTCCACTCCCCGTGTACCATTTGACAGCCATCAGCCAATCACAAATGCATACACGTACCATGTGACAGCCATCAGCCAATCGCAAATGCATATACGCTTATTCTGTGAATTCTTGCACATGCTCAGTAGGAGCTGGTGACTCAAAAAAAAATAATATAAAAAGACTGTGCACATTTTGTTAATGGAAGTAATTTGGAAAGTTGTTTAAAGTTGCATGCTCTATCTGAATAATGAAAGTTTAATTTTGACTTGAATGTCCCTTTAAATGGACATTTTTTTAATTTTAGTGATAATAGTATGTTATAGAAAACAGTATCCGTGAAATTATAGGGATAATATTTATGCATTGTGTTACAGGAAAGATCTGAAATCTAATTCTCAACACATGCTGTAAATTGATAGGCCTCTATTTATCAAGCTGTCAACCGCAAATATGCTGGAATTCCGCAGCATATTTGTGGCGAGCCTGATTCGCCATAGTTATCAAACCCTACAAACCGGCAAAAGTAGAATTTAGTGACGTAACATACGATCCGCCGGACTCAGATCGATGGTTACGTCACTCCAGATGTTCTGAATGCAAGTTCGGCACAATCTGACTACTTTTGCTAGTTATCAAAGAACTACCAGGCACGCTCACCACTATTCCGGCCCAGCGTACCTGGTTTTCAATCCGCCGCCCTGGCGGCGGATGCCATAGGAATCAATGGGAGTCTGACAGCAGCGAAAGTTTATGTTCACAGCTGCCCGATATCCCATTGATTTCTATGGTAAATGTCTACACCCTAACATGTACCCTGAGTCTAAACACCCCTAATCTGCCCCCCCTACACCACCGCCACCTACATTATACTTATTAACCCCTAAACCGCCGCTCCCGGACCCCGCCGCAACTCAATAAACTTATTAACCCCTAAACCACCACTCCCGGACCCCGCCGCAACTCTAATAAATGTATTAACCCCTAAGCCGCCGCACCCGGACCCCGCCGCCACCTACATTATACCTATTAACCCCTAATCTGCCGCCCCCTATACCGCCTCCACCTACATAAAGTTATTAACCCCTATCCTGCCAATCCCGGACCCTGCCGCAACTAAATAAATTGATTAACCCCTAAACTACCGCTCCCGGAGCCCACCGCCACCTACATTATATTTATTAAACCCTAATCTGCCCCCCCTACACCGCTGCCACTATAATAAACATATTTACCCCTAAACCTAATGTTCTTTTAAATGACGTCATCCAAGATGGCGTCCCTTGAATTCCGATTGGCTGATAGGATTCTATTAGCCAATCAGAATTAAGGTAGGAAAAATCCTATTGGCTGATGCAATCAGCCAATAGGATTGAAGTTCAATCCTATTGACTGATCCAATCAGCCAATAGGATTGAGCTTGCATTCTGTTGGCTGATTGGAACAGCCAATATAATGCAAGCTCAATTCTATTGGCTGATTGCATCAGGCAATAGGATTTTTCCTACCTTAATTCCGATTGGCTGATAGAATCATATCAGCCAATCGGAATTCAAGGGACGCCATCTTGGATGACGTCATTTAAAGGAACATTCATTCGTCAGGAGTCGTTGGAAGAAGAGGATGCTCCGCGTCGGCTGGTTTAAAGATGGACCCGCTCCGCTCCAGATGGATGAAGATAGAAGATGCCGCCTGGATGAAGTCTTTTGCCCATCTGGAGGTCCTCTTCTGCCCGGATCAGATGAAGACTTCTGCCCCTCTGGAGGTCTACTTGTGCCCGGCTGGGTGAAGACGGCTCAAGGTAGGGTGATCTTCAAGGGGTTAGTGTTAGGTTTTATTAAGGGGGGATTGGGTGGGTTTTTGAGTAGGGTTGGGTGTGTGGGTGGTGGGTTTTAATGTTGGGGGGGTATTGTATTTATTTTTACACGTAAAAGAGCTGATTACTTTGGGGCAATGCCCAGCAAAAAGTCCTTTTAAGGGCTATTTGTAATTTATTATAGAGTAGGGATTTTTATTATTTTGGGGGGCTTTTTAATTTTATTAGGGGATTAGATTAGGTGTAATTAGTTTAAAATTCTTTTATTTTCTGTAATTTAGTGGGGGGGCGGTTGTACTTTAGTTAATTTTATTTAATTGTAATTAGTTTTATTTAATTGTAGTTATTTAATTTAATTATTTTAATGATAGTGTAGTGTTAGGTGTAATTGTAACTTAGTTTAGGATTTATTTTACAGGTACTTTTGTCTTTATTTTTGCTAGGTAGTTATTAAATAGTTAATAACTATTTAATAACTATTGTACCTAGTTAAAATAAATTCAAATTTGCCTGTAAAATAAAAATAATTCCTAAGATAGATACAATGTAACTATTAGTTATATTGTAGCTATCTTAGGGTTTATTTTATAGGTAAGTATTTAGTTTTAAATAGGAATAATTTATTTTGATTTATTTAAATTATATTTAACTTGGGGGGGGTGTTAGGGTTAGGGTTAGACTTAGATTTAGGGGTTAATATGTTTATTATAGTGGTGGCGGTGTAGGGGGGGCAGATTAGGGGTTAATAAATATAATGTAGGTGGTGGTGGGCTCCGGGAGCGGCGGTTTAGGGGTTAAACTATTTATTTAGTTGCGGCGGGGTCCGGGATCGGCAGGATAGGGGTTAATAACTTTATGTAGGTGGCGGCGGTATAAGGGGCGGCAGATTAGGGGTTAATAGGTATAATGTAGGTGGCGGCGGGGTCAGGGAGCGGTGGTTTAGGGGTTAATACATTTATTAGAGTTGCGGTGGGGTCCAGGAGTGGCCATTTAGGGGTTAATACATTTATTAGAGTTGCGGCGGGGTCCGGGAGCTGTGGTTTAGGGGTTAATAACTTTATTTAGTTGCGGGGGGCTCCGGGAGCGGCGGTTTAGGGGGTAAAACAGTTTAGTTTAGTGTGGGTGCTTAGTGACAGTATAGCAAGAAAGCTGTGAAAAAGCCGAAGAGCAGCGAGATAGATGACTGTTAGTTAACAACAGTCCGCTGCTCATCTCACCGTACTTGGTGCGCGGCTTTTTGACAGCTTTCTTGATAAATTTGGCGAACGTATTCAGGTCCGCGACGGCGATGTTAGGCGATCTTAGGCGAGCGTATTGGTGCCGTTGAATGCTAGAAAGTCGACGACTTGATAAATAGAGGCCATAGTATATATTTAGAGCTGCAGTTTAAGGTAAATACTCTGCAATTTCTTCCTGCTTGTAAACTACCCTATATCTCCTGATTTCTCACTTATTTCACAATAATCCCTCAAGTAAACAAATCAAGAAATTAACTGAATATAGTAAAATAACAATTGTATTAAAGCAACATGAGACTTAGGATCAAATTCTAAATAAACAGAAAATCTTAAAACATTTATCGTAGTTAAAATTGTTTAATTTATCTAAAATAGCAAAATGTATGTTTCAAATAAAATAATAATAAAAAACATTTTTTACAGTTGCTTTAAAATTTATTACAGTGTTTTTTTTTTTGTAATGTAAAATGGATGTTTCTATATTGAGAAAACAAAAATTGAAAAGTTGTTTAAAATTGATTGCTCTATCTAAATTAGTAAAGTTTAAAGGGGCAGTAAACCTAGAATATAATGTTATAGAATTCTGCACATAGTGCAGAATTATATAACATTATCTTATCAAAACTTTACATAATATTGCCTGGGAAATCTGATTAAAAAAGAGGGTTTTTAAGACTGCCGCTCTTGCTCTACTGAGCGGGTCTGGTTTTCCCCCTGAGTGCATCTGGGCAGCTACTAGAACAAAACAAGAGGGGGCAGAGAAGCCCGCACTTGAAAAAAGACTACATGTGTAGCACTCAAGGGGTTAATAAAATTATCAATGTCCATCTTGGGTAACTTAACCAAATGTCAGACAGCTAAAGGTGGTTATGTAGAATATTGGATAAGTAATTACAACTTAAGGACAGTTAAAATATAACTTTTATTATAAACACCCAATAAAATAGAAAAATACAAAATTAAAAACACTCTTAGAAGCCTATCTTAGTTAAAGTAACAGGTATTATTAAATGGAGCTGTATGAGGCTGCTAAGGCGAAACATGTTAGGGACGTTAGGGAACTGGTGAGGAGTCCTAGGAGCTCCTGTATTTTTAGTAAGCCTTAGGCTGCCTATCGTTATAGTTTATCATTTATTATAGCTAGGGATGGGCGAATGTGTACATTTCCGAATTTGAATGTTAGAACGAATGTTATTACCGAAATTCGAATTATAAATCCAAATGTTGATAAGAACGAATATTCTTAAAAATTCTATAATCGAATGCTATTTACAGTTTTCAAATGTCACTTTCGAATTCGAATGTTTATAATTATATCAAATGTCCACATTCGAAATTTCGAATTTAACATTCTATTTAACAAATACTATTCAGAAGTTCAATAGTTCATGTGGTAGGGAGGGAATCTAGTAAATTGATACATAATAGATACAAATATATA
Organism: Bombina bombina; assembly: GCF_027579735.1. Taxonomy (NCBI): domain Eukaryota; kingdom Metazoa; phylum Chordata; class Amphibia; order Anura; family Bombinatoridae; genus Bombina; species Bombina bombina. The sequence continues at coordinate 163,031,687 of NC_069504.1, read as the reverse complement.
ATTTTGAATGTTTCTATATAGAATATTGCATAATTTAAATATTACATTTAAAGGGACACTGTACCCAAAAATTTTCTTTCGTGATTCAGATTGAGCATGACATTTTAAGCTTTCTAATTTACTCCTATTATCAAATTGTCTTCATTCTCTTGGTATCTTTATTTGAAATGCAAGAATATAAGTTTAAATGCCGGCCCATTTTTGGTGAACAACCTGGGTTGTCCTTGCTGATTGGTGGATAAATTCATCCACCAATAAAAAAGTGCTGTCCAGAGTACTGAAACCAAAAAAAAGCTTAGATGCCTTCTTTTTCAAATAATGATAGCAAGAGAACAAAGAAAAATTGATAATAGGAGTAAATTAGAAAGTTGCTTAAAATTTCATGCTCAATCTGAATCACGAAAGAAATATTTTGGGTACAGTGTCCCTTTAAAGAAAGCATTAGAAATACTATTACAAACATATAAATTCAAATTTTTCGAATTTGAATATTGCATAATTCGAATATTACATTTAAAGAAAGCATTAGAAATACTATTACAAATATAAATTAGAATTTTTAGAAACAAATATTTTCTAATGTAATCGTAAAATTCGAAACCGAGCATTCGAAAATCGAATGTTATGTAAACATTCGAAATTCGATTTGAACGAATGTGTTAAAATCCGTTTCATTTTTCGAATGTTGCGAAACATTCGCCCATTCCTAATTATATCTTATATCCGTATAGTTAAGGCTTCATGTTGGGATTATTGAAGCATAGGAATCTTAGAGGCTAATTTCGATTACAAAGCATTGGACAGGCTATGCTTGCCATCGTTCTGAAGCCAGACAGTATAATTATATTAATTCACCTCTAGGACAAGGCTAGCCGTTACCAATACACTGCGGTTACCAGCCACAATAAGTATCTGTCCACAGTTAAGGTGATACTAATAATTTTTTACTAAATATAATAGAGGTGTATTAGATACAACATTAAAATGGTTAATCTTCCAGTTACTTTGAGAACATTGTAACGGAGTATTGGTAACAGTAGGCAACGTGGTGCTCCAAGGTATTAATACACATGGCATAATACGAATCTGATAATACTCTGGCAGCAATCACTTCCGTTAATATAAATGTGATTCAGCTCACTGCATACTATCCGGGGTATATTGTGATTATAAATTATATAGTAATTCTGTTTGCTCTCCTTGAGTCGATAATCATTTCGCTTATACCTACTATTTGTCCGTAAGCAATATTTAACACTTTCTACCCTATTGTGGTGTGATAATGAATAGTGTAAGATTCAGGCTGTATATTTAAGATCAAATTCTCACTAACACGAGACTAATCTCCATTATAAAATTTATGGGCATTTATGTGATTACAAGTGGAAACTCGCATGACATAGCGTCAAACCAATAATGCAGCACATATGATAATGTGCATAAACGAGCACTGTGAGACTAGCAAACGAACCATTAAAAACTGACAACGCTTTAACGCTCTAGCCAGTTAACACAGGCAGTATAGCTTGTCATTTTAGCAAGAAGTATATTGTAAGTCAATGTTTATAAGTAACCTGGAATACGGTGTTAGCTATTACTTTCATGTAACGCTAACATAATCGCCTCTGCTATTAATTTATGGGAGATTACGTGCTCACAAGTGCAAACTTGCACGATATGTTTTAGTGCTGCAAGGATAATTCAACATATATGTTGGTGTGTATGCACAACACCTTGAGACAAAGTAAGCACACGATTAAACTGAGAACGTTATAAAGCCTTAGTCTGCTTACACAGGTAGTATAGCCTGTCATTTAAGTAAAAACTATACTGAAAGTCATTGCTTATAAATAACTTGGAACACTGTATGAGTTATTACCTCCATGTAATTTTAACACAATCTTATGTATTGCCATCATTGATACTGACTTACCTAGCTTTTTTTAGATATTAAGCCACTATACTTGACAACAATAGTACTGCAGTATACTAGATGGCATTCTAACTGACAAGTGATTGCAAATTAGCTCAGTGCACTTTAGGTATATTTGGCTCCAAGCTTACACAATGCCTGCCTCCCAATGCTTCTATTTGATGCGTGAGAATGTACAGACTTAATGCGGATTAGTATTTCAGATATTTAATTTAACCACAAACTGGAATATCTACTTAGATTTTTCCTGTTGGGAATTATTATTTTTTCCTGTTGAACCTTGATCAACGGGTCAAGCACCTTATTATTATCTGTCCATTCACATATCTGCAAGCAGTCGCTTCTTACTCATCCCAGCAGCCTCATACAGCTCCATTTAATAATACCTGTTACTTCAACTAAGATAGGCTTCCAAGAGTGTTTTTAATTTTGTATTTTCCTATTTTATTGGGTTTATAATAAGTTATATTTTAACTGTCCTTAAGTTGTAATTATTTACCCAAGATTCTACATAACCACCTTTAGCTGTCTGACATTTGGATAAGTGACCCAAGTTGGACATTGATCATTTTATTAACCCCTTGAGTTCTACACATGTAATCTTTTTTCAAGTGTAGGCTTCTCTGCCCCTCTTGTTTTGTTCTAGTAAATGCAAATTACTACATAGCACCACACTATCCCACCATTAAACATAGTGACATAGCTCACTTATTGTATTGGGTAAAACGGGGGTGTATTACATTATTGCTAGTAGTGCCATTGGTTCTCTCTTTGTTCTTGCATCTGGGCAGCTGTCTAGTCACAGCCCGGCCCGATTGCGCCATTACCCTCAATGTATCTTGCTCCCGCTATCAGACAGAGCAGGAGCGAGCTACATTGAGTGTAATGGCGCGATCGGGCCGGGCTATGACTAGACAGCTGCCCAGATGCACTCAGGGGGAAAACCAGACCCGCTCAGTAGAGCAAGAGTGGCGGTCTGAAAAACCCTCTTTTTTAATCAGATTTCACCGGCAATATTATGTTGCATAAAGTTTGGCTAAGATAATGTTATATAATTATTTTCTAGGTTTACTGCCCCTTTAATTTTGACTTTACTGTCCCTGTAATTCTTTCACAGCAATGGTATTCTAATGCATTTGTCAGTGTCCCTTTAACCTACCATAACATATCTGCATATACACTTTTATTTGTAGCTACATATCAACCCACTCCCTTTGTTTCCTAGTAGCCTCAAATGTTTAATATTTAATTCCATTACATAAGTTCAGATCTAGGTTGGATACAACTACATAAATTATTTAAGTGCACTATTTTGCCATCCATTTACAGAAACCCTGCACAGAAAATTCTATTTACACTTAATTACTTAAGTAGCAGGTGGTTGTAAATTACATGATGCATAAACAGCATTCTAGGGTTTGTATTCATTTCTCTAATGACCTTGACACTTGATTACAGATATATTTGAGACCATCTGCCTATGTCTGATTTCATAAACTCTTATATGGAAACTTGATTAAGCAACATCAAACATTCAACTACCAATCAAGAAAGTAACAAATTTAACATTTCAGTTTTTTAATGTTACTATATAACATACAGTAGAACTACTATTTTCTATAGAATTATTAAACTGCATTTTTATTGTATTTTAGCAGATAAGACAAATGCCAGATTAGCATTGAAAGACCACTTAGAGTCTATGTTAATCAAGTTTTTACAATTAATTTTGATCACAGTGACATATTGCTACTTTCATTAAACATGGCCTGTAATCTATCTCAATGAAATAAGTTTGATGCTATGCATGTCACATTAATATTTTAACATGAAAAGATAGAGTGGTTGTGGTTATTCATTATATGATGTACTAAGTCATTGATGGAATGCTGCTTTTGAGAAAACTAATTCACAGGACAATTAAAGGAACAGTAAACACCCAAAATTGTATTGTTTAAAAAGATAGATAATCCCTTTATTTACCATTCCCCAGATTTGCATAACCAACACTGTTATAGAAATATACATTTTATCTCTGTAATTACCTTGTATCTAAACTTCTGCAGACTGACTCCTTGGGCCAGATTACATATACGGTGCAGGATTCAGCGCAAGCGATGAAACCCGCGCCGACCGTAATTCCACCTTGCACATCGGGGTATTACATATATGGTGCCGGCAGTTCATAAAGTGCCGTAAGTCGGATAAACTAGCGATGTCCAGAAATGTGCAGAAATACACATTTCTGGAGTCACCAGTGACTTGCGGCACTTTAGAAACTGCCGGCGCCTAAGAAAAATAAAATACATTTCTTTCATGTAATTGGCAAGAGTCCATGAGCTAGTGACATATGGGATATACAATCCTACCAGGAGGGGCAAAGTTTCCCAAACCTCAAAATGCCTATAAATACACCCCTCACCACACCCACAATTCAGTTTTACAAACTTTGCCTCCTATGGAGGTGGTGAAGTAAGTTTGTGCTAAGATTTCTACGTTGATATGCGCTTCTCAGCATTGTTGAAGCCCGATTCCTCTCAGAGTACAGCGAATGTCAGAGGGACGTGAAGGGAGTATCACTTATTGAATACGATGATTTCAATAACGGGGGTCTTTTTCATAGGTTCTCTGTTATCGGTCGTAGAGATTCATCTCCTACCTCCCTTTTCAGATCAACGATATACTCTTAATTTACCATTACCTCTACTAATAACTGTTTTAGTACTGGTTTGGCTATTCTTCTGATGAGGATCTATCTGATTCAGAAGATCCTTCCTCAGACACTGACAAATCTACTTATTTATTTAAAATTGAGTATATGCGTTCTTTATTAAAAGAATTGTTAATTTCTTTGGATATTAAGGTAACCAGTCCTCTTGACGTTCAGTCTAATAAACGTTTAAATGCTGTTTTTAAACCTCCTGTGGTTTCTCCAGGGGTTTTTCCTATTCCTGAGGCTATTTCTGATATGATTTCTAAGGAATGGAATACTACTTCTTTTATTCCTTCTTCAAGGTTTAAAAAATTGTATCCTTTACCAGCAAAATCTATAGAGTTTTGGGAAAAGATCCCCAAAGGTGATGGGGCTATTTCTACTCTTGCTAAACCTACCACTATTCCTATGGAAGATAGTACTTCCTTTAAGGATCCTTTAGATAGGAAGCTTGAATCTTATCTAAGGAAGGCCTATTTATATTCAGGTCATCTTCTCAGACCTGCAATTTATTTGGCTGATGTTGCGGCTGTATCAACTTTCTGGTTGGAGAATTTAGAGCAACAGGAATTGGATTCTGACTTATCTAGCATTATTCGCTTACTGCAATATGCTAATCATTTTATTTGTGATGCTATTTTTGATATTATCAAAATTGATGTTAGATCCATGTCTTTAGCTGTTTTAGCTAGAAGAGCTTTGTGGCTTAAATCCTGGAATGCTGATATGACATCTAAATCTAGATTACTATCTCTTTCTTTCCAAGATAATAATTTATTTGGTTCCCAGTTGGATTCTATTATTTCAACTGTTACTGGGGGAAAGGGAGTTTTTCTGCCTCAGGATAAAAAACCTAAGGGTAAATCTAAGGCTTCTAACCGTTTTCGTTCCTTTCATCAGAATAAGGAACAAAAACTCAATCCTTCCCCCAAGGAATCTGCCTCCAATTGGAAGCCTTCCTCAAATTGGAATACATCCAAGCCTTTTAGGAAACCAAAGTCAGCCCCTAAGTCCGCATGAAGGTGCGGTCCTCATTCCAGTTCAGCTGGTAGGGGGCAGATTAAGGTTTTTCAAGGATATTTGGATAAAATCTGTTCAAAATCAATGGATTCAGAGCATTGTCTCTCAAGGGTATCGAATAGGATTCAGAGTAAGACCTACTGTGAGAAGATTTTTTCTCTCACGTATCCCAGTAAACCCATTAAAAGCTCAGGCTTTCCGGAAGTATGTTTCAGACCTGGAGTCTTCAGGGGTAATCATGCCAGTTCCTCTTCTGGAACAAGGTTTGGTGTTTTATTCAAATCTATTCATTGTCCCAAAGAAGGAAAATTTATTTAGACCAGTTCTGGATCTGAAAATTTTGAATTGTTATGTAAAAGTACCAACTTTCAAGATGGTGACTATAAGGACTATTCTGCCTTTTGTTCAGCAAGGACATTATATGTCCACAATAGACTTGCAGGATGCATACCTTCATATTCCGATTCATACAGAACATTATCAGTTTCTGAGATTCTCTTTTCTAGACAAGCATTACCAATTTGTTGCTCTTCCATTTGGCCTAGCAACAGCTCCAAGAATCTTTTCAAAGGTTCTGGGTGCCCTACTCTCTGTAATCAGAGAACAGGGTATTGCGGTGTTTCCTTATTTGGACGATATCTTGGTACTAGCTCAGTCTTTACGTTCTGCAGAATCTCACACGAATCAACTAGTGGTTGGAGGATCAATTTACCAAACAGTTTCTTGATTCCTCAGACAAGGGTCACCTTTTTAGGCTTCCAGATAGATTCAGTGTCCATGACTCTGTCTCTAACAGACAAGAGATGTTTAAAATTGGTTGCAGCCTTCCGGCACCTTCAGTCTCAGTCATTCCCTTCAGTGGCTATGTGCATGGAAGTTTAAGGTCTCATGACTGCAGCATCAGACGCGATCCCCTTTGCTCGTTTTCACATGAGACCTCTTCAGCTTTGTATGCTGAATCAATGGTGCAGGGATTATACAAAGATATCACAATTAATATCCTTAAATCCCAATGTACGACACTCTCTGACATGGTGGATAGATCACCATCGTTTAGTTCAAGGGGTTTCTTTTGTTCGACCAACCTGGACTGTGATCACAACAGATGCGAGTCTTTCAGGTTGGGGAGCTGTTTGGGGATCTCTGACAGCACAAGGGGTTTGGAAATCTCAAGAGGCGAGATTACCAATAAATGTTTTAGAACTCCGTGCAATTCTCAGAGCTCTTCAGTTTTGGCCTCTGTTAAAGAGAGAACCATTCATTTGTTTTCAGACAGACAATATCACAACAGTGGCATATGTCAATCATCAGGGTGGGACTCACAGTCCCCAAGCTATGAAAGAAGTATCTTGAATACTTGTTTGGGCAGAATCCAGCTCCTGTCTAATCTCTGCGGTGCATATCCCAGGTGTAGACAATTGGGAAGCGGATTATCTCAGCCGCCAGACTTTACATCCAGGTGAGTGGTCTCTCCATCCAGATGTGTTTTCTCAGATTGTTCAGATGTGGGGTCTTCCAGAGATAGATCTCATGGCCTCTCATCTAAACAAGAAACTTCCCAGATACCTGTCCAGGTCCAGGGATGTTCAGGCGGAAGCAGTGGATGCGCTGACACTTCCTTGGTGTTATCATCCTGCTTACATCTTCCCACCTCTAGTTCTCCTTCCAAGAGTGATTTCCAAAATCATCATGGAACAATCATTTGTGTTGGCCACACAGGTTTTGGTATGCGGATCTGGTTTGGATGTCCAGTTGCCCACCTTGGCCACTTCTGTTACGGCCAGACCTACTATCTCAAGGTCCGTTTTTCCATCAGGATCTCAAATCATTAAATTTGAAGGTATGGAAATTGAACGCTTAGTGCTAAGTCATAGAGGTTTCTCTGACTCAGTGATTAATACTATGTTACAAGCTGGTAAATCTGTCTCTAGAAAGATTTATTATAGAGTTTTTTATTATAGAATTTAGAGTTACATTTCATGGTGTTCTTCTCATAAATTTTCTTGGCATTCTTTTAGAATTCCTAGAATTTTACAGTTTCTTCAGGATGGTTTGGATAAGGGTTTGTCTGCAAGTTCCTTGAAAGGACAAATCTCCGCTCTTTCTGTTTTATTTCACAGAAAGATTGGTATACTTCCTGATATACACTGTTTTGTACAGGCTATAGTTTGTATTAAGCCTGTCATTAAATCAATTTCTCCTCCTTGGAGTCTTAATTTGGTTCTGAAGGCTTTACAGGCTCCTCCATTTGAGCCTATGCATTCTTTGGACATTAAACTACTTTCTTGGAAAGTGTTGTTCCTTTTGGCCATCTCTTCTGCTAGAAGAGTTTCGGAGCTATATGCTCTTTCTTGTGAATCTCCTTTTCTGATTTTTCATCAGGATAAGGCTGTTTTGCGGACTTCATTTGAATTTTTATCTAAGGTTGTGAATTCTAACAACATTAGTAGAGATATTGTTGTCCCTTCCTTCTGTCCTAATCCTAAGAATCCTTTTGAAAGATCCTTACATTCTTTGGATTTGGTGAGAGCTTTGAAATATTATGTTGAAGCTACTAAAGATTTCAGGAAGACTTCTAGTCTATTTGTTATATGTTCTGGTCCTAGGAAAGGTCAGAAGGCCTCTGCTATTTCCTTTGCCTCTTGGTTAAAGCTTTTGATTCATCAAGCTTATTTGGAGTCGGGTCAAGCCCCGCCTCAGAGAATTACAGCTCATTCTACTAGATCAGCCTCCACTTCGTGGGCTTTTAAGAATGAAGCTTCAGTTGATCAGATTTGCAAAGCAGCGACTTGGTCCTCTTTGCATACATTTACTAAATTCTACCATTTCGAACTTCTTCGGAAGCAGTTTTTGGTAGAAAAGTTCTTCAGGCAGCTGTTTCAGTTTGATTCTTCTGCTTTTGATTTAAGTTTTTTTCTTTCAAATGAAAATAAACTTATTTTTTTGGGTTGTGAACTAATTTTTTCAGTGGTATATGGCTGTTTTTATTTTATTCCCTCCCTCTCTAGTGACTATTGAGTGGAGATCCACATCTTGGGTATTGATATCCCATATGTCACTAGCTCATGGACTCTTGCCAATTACATGAAAGAAAAAATAATTTATGTAAGAACTTACCTGATAAATTAATTTCTTTCATATTGGCAAGAGTCCATGAGGCCCACCCTTTTTATGGTGGTTATGATTTTTTGTATAAAGCACAATTATTTCCAAATTTCCTTTGTTGATGCTTTCTACTCCTTTCTTTATCACCCCACTGCTTGGCTATTCATTAAACTGAATTGTGGGTGTGGTGAGGGGTGTATTTATATGCATTTTGAGGTTTGGGAAACTTTGCCCCTCCTGGCAGGATTGTATATCCCATATGTCACTAGCTCATGGACTCTTGCCAATATGAAAGAAATGAATTTATCAGGTAAGTTCTTACCTAAATTATGTTATCAAATATCCCTTAAAAGTCTAACACACCTCACAAAAATAAACCCGACACATTAAACCCCTATATCCACCATCAAACCCACATTGGAACTAATAAAAGTATTAACAACCCCCCCCCCCCACCGCATTATGCCTAATTAAACTATCAACCCCTATATCCGCAATCAAACTCACATCGCAACTAATAATTCAATTATTAACCCCTAATACGCCATTAACCCACATTGCAAACTACCTATTAAAACTATTAACCCCTAAACCCCCATCCCCCACAACGCAAATAAATAATTAAATTACTAAACCCCCTAGCCTAACACCCCCTAAATTAACCCAAATTACCTCAATTAAAAATTACTAAAGTTACTAACAATTAAAATAAAAAACCTAACATTACTTTAAAAATAAAAAAACTAAGTTTAAATAAAGCTAAAATTACAGAAAATAAACAGATCTAATATTACAGAAAATAATAAACAAATTATCAAAAATAAAAAAAATAAACCTAATCCCTATGAAAATAAAAAAGCCCACCCTAAATACCCCCCCCTAATCTTTGCTAAACTATCAATAGCCCTTAAAAGGGCTAATTGCAGGGCATTGCCTTAAAAAGACATTAAACTCAACATTTTTCTTTCATGATTCAGACAGCAAATATAATTTTAAACAACATTCCAATTTACTTCTATTATCTAATTTGCTTCTTTCTTTAGATATCCTTTGTTGAAGAAATAGCAATGCACATGGGTCAGCCAATCGCACAAGGCATCTATGTGCAGCCACCAATCAGCAGCTACTGAGCCTATTTAGATATGCTTTTCAGGAAAGAATATCAAAAGAATTAAGCAAATTAGATAATAGAAGTAAATTATAAAGTTGTTTAAAACTGTATTCTCTATCTGAATCATAAAAGAAAAATTTGGAGTTTAATGTCCCTTTAAGTTAAAAAGCTCTTTTGCATTTAAAAACATTCTAAGTCCCCCCCCTAACAGTAAAACCCACCACCCACCAAACCCCCTAAAATAAATAATCCTAACACTAAAAAACCTAAACTATCCATTGCCCTGAAAAAGGCATTTGTATGGGCATTGCCCTTAAAAGGGCATTCAGCTCTTTTGCTGCCCTTAAGGCATTCAGCTCTTTTAAGAAGTGCCCATCCCTAATCTAAAAAAAACACCCCCCCCCCCAAAAAAAAAAAATAACCTAAGTCTAACCCCCAGGTTGGTACTCATGGTTGCTGAAGTCCGGTGGAGAATGTCCTGTTCCAGACGGTGAAGTCTTCTTCCAAGTGGCAATCTCTTCTTTCTTCTTCCAGGAACAAGCCGGAGCAGAGGGCGGAACTGAAGACCACTGACTGCGAAGCTGAAGACTGGCGACCCTGGAACCGAAGACCGGTGACCCTGGAACTGAAGTTACGGGAGTTACAGTGCTCACAGGCTTGCTGCGGCTGCCTTTGTCTGGTGAGGTGAAAATTGAGTAAAATTTCTCCATTTTCGCCACGTAAGTCCTTGCGCTGAATATGTGATACCGATTTGCGACGCGGTTCTATGTTAGCTTATGGGAGTAAAAATTGCGGCCGACGGGTGAAATATATGTGCCGCATTTATATGAGGCGCTGTATATTGGATACCAAAACCGCGTAAAAACCGGCATCGCCGGCTTTTGTGGGCGACACCGCATATGTAATCTGGCCCCTTATCTCAGATCTTTTGACAGACTTGCATTTCAGGCAATTAGTGCTGACTCAAATAACTTCACATGCGTGAGCACAGTGTTATCTATATGAAACACATGAACTAACACCCTCTAGCTGTGAAAAACTGTCACATGCATTCAGATGAGAGGCGGCCTTCAAGGGCTTAGAAATTAGCATATGAGCCTACCTAGGCTTAGCTTTTAACTAAGAATACCAAGAAAACAAAGCAAATTTGATGATAAAAGTAAATTAGAAAGTTGTTTAAAATGGCATGCCCTATCTGAATCATGAAAGTTTAATTTGGACTTTACTATGCCTTTAAGAAATAACCAACAGATTTTTATTTATTTTTTGCTAAGGATAAGGTATGTTTTATTTTTGTAAGCAAAGCTGATGTTGTCAGAAAAATATGTTTTAGACCACAAAATTTAAAAAGTGTTTGATTTGTATCGCTCTGAATCAGGTTAGCGTAATTACTAATAGGAATAGGGCTAGATTACAAGTAGCGCCCTAACTGTTGCCCTTTTTCCGTTCAATAGAAATAACGCTCGTAGTACAAGTTTAAACTTAACCACAAAAGTGCAATTACATTTTACGCTCTTTGAGTTAAAATTCTTACGTAAAGGGTGCTTTAGAAAACGTTTGTGTTTTACTGTATATTTACTGTACTTATTTAACACTACAATGTTCTTTACGTACAGGAAAAGGTTATTTTTATTTTAAATATCGGGTTCATTCTATACAAATCTTAATATACTTATAAAAAAAGCTCCAGTTGAGCGTAAATTAATCCTATTAGAAAAGATGACCCATTTAATACAAGCAACCATATCCCTGAATTCTGTTTCTAGACAGAAATGTATCCAAACAATTTTTAAATGTATCTAAGGTATTGCATTTACTACCTCCTCAGGTAATGAGTTCCACAATTTTATTGCTCTTACAGGGAAAAAAGTTTATGTTGCAGAAGATTAAGTCTCCTTTCCTCCAGTCTTAAAGGAACATTAAAGTGACATAAAAATTTTCTTTCATGATTTAATGAAAGAGGATACAATTTTAAACAACTTTCCAATTTACTTCTAATATATAATTTGCTTCATTCTCCTAATATAATTTGTTCAAAAGCATATCTAGAAAGGCTCAGTAACGGCTGATTGGTCGCTGCACATAGATGTCTCGTGTGATTGGCTCACCCATGTGCATTGCTATTTCTTCAATAAAGGATATCTAAAGAATGAAGCCAATTAGATAATAGAAGTTAATTGTTTAAAATTGTATTTTCTATCCGAATCGTGAAAGAAAAATGTGGGGTTTCATGTCCCTTTAAATTGTGACCTCTTGTCAGAAACAATTTTCTTGGAATAAACAGAGCTTCTGCCATCTCTGTATATGGGCCTTAAATATATTTATATAAAGTAATCATGTCACGTCTCAAGCGTCTTTTTTTCTAGAGAAAACAGGCCCAGTTTAGTTCTTATCATAGCTTACATTTTCCATTCCCCCTATTAGCTTTGTGGCCCCTCTCTGAACTTTTTCTGAGTCTGCAGAACTGAACTCCATACTCAAGGTGAGGTCTTACTAGGAATTTATATAGTGACAGAATTATTGAATTATTCCTTCCTCCCTTGCATCAAGGTCTCTTTTAATATATATCTTTATATACCTATATATCTATTCATATAGATATATAGCTATAGATATCTATTTTACATTAACATGCATATTTTAGATTCCTATATTCTTCACATAGAAAAAAATGCAATTTTTATTATTAAAAAAATATTTCGATATATATGTGATAATAATGCACTTTGAGTTTTAGGTGTTATGTGGTGACGTGTAAGTGCAGATGAATTAGTAATCTTAAAGTATGTTCTTAAAATATTAAATAAAAAATATTGCAAAAAAATTCTAAATAATCTACAGAATGTGTACATATATATATATATATATATATATATATATATATATATATATATATATATATATATATATATATATATATATATATATTATTTTTTACAGTATCTATAATCATTTTTAATAATTTAGCACTGCAGAATCTACAAATAATTGATAATAATTATTTTTAATTTTTAAAGAACATGCTTTAAGATGACTAATTCTTCATGTGCTCTAAGCCAACACGTGTTTAACTTAAAGCTCAAAACCCAAAGCACATTAAGCATATTTTACATTCCTATGTTCTTCACATAGAAATAAATGCAATTTTTATTATTACATATATGACCCAGGACATACTTGACTAAATAAAAATGTATTTTAGAAAAATAATCATATATGCATATATACAAAATAAAATCATAATAACAAATGCAAACAAAATATCTCTTGTTACAAAACAACTGAAATATTGACCGAAACTTTTGTCATCAGAAAGAATTCAAAATGCAAACATACAACGTAAATAATCACACAGAATAAAATTAAATATAATTCAAATACAGACAAAAACTAGAGGAAAAAAAAAAGTAAAAACTAAATAATCCAATCCTTCCACTTCTTTGTCTTCCAGATGCCTTCAGAATCTAATTCCCCATATCGCCTCTTATCAAAAAAAAAATACAAAAACAACTTCCCACAGATCATACCCACACAATCACCTACAGTAACTACCTCTTTCTTAAAAATCAATATATTACGAACATCCCACAACACCTCCTTCACACAACACAACCATATCCATCTTGCTTTCTCCTTATCCACACCACTTCCACACAAACCATACATCATCATATTAAAAGTAAAAAACTGCACTCCATTCAGACCCTTAATCATCCTACTCAAACTTCTCCGAACATCCCTAGCATACTCACAATTCCAAAACAAATTAATAACACTCTCACTTTGACAACAACCATCTCTAGTACACACTTCTGAAGCAACTAAACGACGCACTCTCTGAAAATCTCTTGTTGGCAAACACTTATGCAAACTCATCCAACTAATATCTTTCTGTCTATTCATCAAATGCTTATTACACACATTTTTCCATACCAACACACATTAATTCTCATTCAAACCCCCAATCAACTCAAGACCTTTTTTCTTCTCCAACATTTTCAACACCATTCTGTTTTTACACCACATCTCCCTACTAACAGTCTCCAAACCATATTTTTTAATCCAACATTCCACCCTTACATAAAACCACAGAACAGCAAAACATACTGGTTTCTTTCTATCAATCTCAAACAAACCATATCAATTTAAAACATTCCCACAAGCATACTTTACCATTCAACCAGCCATGCTATTCTTACCACTCAGAACCACACACCTACTAACATATTTCACAGCCAAGAATCTCTCCACATTTGGACAACCCTTACCACCAACATTCTTACTCTTAACAACAACATCTCTTTTCAAATGCTCCATACCAGAACTCCAGAAAAAAGAAAACAGCACTCTCAAAATTCTCTAAAAAATCCTCTCAGGAGGTGGAAAAACTAACGCTAAATATAACATAATAAGGATCAAAACCGATTTAATAACTAACATTTTTCCTTCTAAAGATAAAGTCCTTAAAGACCAAAATTGACGTTTTCTACTCACTTTATCAAAACATTCTCCCAACTTTCCAAGCCTTTTAAATCCACATCAAATTTCACACCCAACACCTCAATTTCACCATCAGTCACAGGCCATCCACAGGAATCAATCTCCCTATCATTACCAAAAACTTTAACTTTACACTTATTCCAATTAACTCTGAAACCACTTGCCATACAAAAACATTCAACCAAAGTTTTCACCCTCCTCAAACCAGCCTGAGTCTCACATACCACACTCACATCATCCATATACCCAATCACTTTCAAACACCTTACATTACTGCCAGGAACACTCACACCTCTAACTAATTTATCCTTCCTCAAACTAGTTAACAATGGCTCAATGACACATACAAATAACACAGGAGACAAAGGACAACCTTGATGCATTCCAGATTTAACACAAAATTCATCAGTCAAAAAAACCATTAACCTAAACTTGACTCACAATATCACAATACAAACATTCAAACCATCAAATAATCTTACCAGAAAAATCTAAATGTTCTAAAACATGATAAATCATGCCCCACTCTATCATACGCTTTTTTAAAATCCACAATAGCAACAGCAACAGACCTCATCCTCTCCCTCACATACCACAGTACATCACATAGTAACAACAAACTTTCAGAAATCTGACGCCCAGGAACAGCACACAATTGCTCTTCACCCACAACCTTACCAATCACCCAGCACCTTTGCAATAACCTTATAGTCAACATTCAACAGCGTAATCAGCCTCCAATTCCTCAAATCTCTCTTATCACTCTTTTTAAATAACAAAACAATCAAACCTTTCCTCATTGAAACAGGCAAAACATTCATTCTCAAAACAAACTTATAAACATCCAACATATCCACCCCAATCAAATTCCAAAAGCAAATATAAAATTCAACAGGTAAACCATCACAACCAGGTACCTTCCCATTCTTAAAACTCCTAACAACCTCTGCAATCTAATCCAAACTTATATCCCTCTCTAACAAATCATTATCATATTTTTCCAACTTAACCTCAATGTCTTTCAACAACTCCTTTTCCAATAAAACATCACTTGTCTTTTCTTTATACAGCTCACTATAAAACTCACAAACTTCTCGCAAAACACCATCCGTACCATTAACTTCACACTCATCCTTATCAAAAACTCTAACAAAACCAGTCTTTCCTTCAAAAGCTTTCTTAAAAAAATATTTACTACAAGACTCATCATTTTCCATTTTCTCCAATCTTGCCATAAAAACTATTTTCTTTCCTTTTTCATGCACACACTTTTTTAATTATCTTTCTTGCTTCAGCAATTTCCTCATGCACATCAAAACCACAATTTCTCAATTCATACAAATACAACAACCTCAGATACCATACAACTCCCTTTCCATTCTAGCTTTCTCACAGCCTTGCTTAATAAAAAACCTCTTTATTTCCACCTTCAACCATTCCCACCACATAAGCACATTACTAAAATCACATTTTCTTTCACCCCATCTTTCATACATCCAAACAAACTGACGCTTAATCTTCTCATCTTCTAACAAATCCACATTCAGTTTCCAAACACCATTACCATACTTGATCTTCAAATCACAATTCACCTTACACATCAAAAGGGCATCCGCTTTAAAGAAAAATCATCAACATCTAGAAATTTAGATAAAAAACAAAAATCAATTTGAGATTTTATCCCACCACTTTCACAAAAGAAAGTAAAACCCTCCCCTGAAAAGGAAACAGACCCGAAGGCATCCTTCAAACTGAAAGATTTAAGCAGATCAACTAAAAGTTTCCCTGAGCTATCCACCCTACAATCACTCCCACCCTCTCTGTCCCCATGTAATATACCTTTAAGTGGGTTACCTCCCATCTACATCCTTTCCCTATTTAAGGTCCTTTCCGGCATTAGCAAACTGCCTGTTTATTGAAGTAATACTAGCTATTCAGTACCTTCCGTTATTGCTCCCTTACTTCAAAATATATCTCCCAGGTCTGATATTAATTTGCCTTGATATATCCTCTAACTACTTTGCTCACCACTTCTCTACAGAATAACTTTGTCTACAGTGGATTTCAGGAGGGTGCTTCACCTTTGCATTTCAACCACTACACAAGTGGACTTGTACATATTTCCTTTAATTTTGTGTGAGTGTGTGAAGAATGTATGCATAAGGACTTAATACAGCCAAAATAGCCTTTATTCAGGAGATTGGAAAGAACTCCTGTATGTCTCCTATTCATAACACAACCTGTATTTGTTGCCTGAATTGACCTAAAGCCTCTGCTGAATTGATACACTCAGTTGTTAATTCTCTGAGTTCTCAATCCTCTCTTCCATATTTTTCACTCTCATTAATTGCTCACTATATCTTCACTTCGTTACAGCTTATAGTTTCTGAGTGTCTGATATACAAGAGCTACAAAAAATCATTATAATAATCTTTAAGGAGAGTGTTACAGAATAAACAGGCCTCAGGCTCTGCATACAAAAAATTTCTTTAACCATGGATCCACAAGAGATCAAAAATGAGATCACAAATATCCACCAAAAATTGGATTATTTGGCACATGGTTTAAGTGAAGTAAGAGCAGAGAATACTGCTTTAAAAGCACTCATCAAAGAATGCTTAACTCCTAAAGAGCAGGAGATACCTGAGCCCCTAGTTCAACCTCCTACTCCATTTTCAGGAAAACGTGCAACATTCAGGGATTTTAAGAATGCCTGCAATTTGCTTTTTTCCCTCAGGCCCAGGACTTACCATAATGAGAGACTAAAGGTTTGCACTACCATTTCCTACCTTTTAGGGGAACCCAGGACATGGGCAAACAGACTGTTTGAAGCTGATGATCCCATAATGGATTCGTTGCAAGATTTTTTTTCTGCCATGTCCACCTTATATGAGGACACAAATACACAGATTATTGCAGAATCTAAACTACGTGCCCTCAAACAAGGGAAGAAAACTGTAGAGGAGTACATCACCGACTTCCAGATGTGGGCCTCTGATTCACTATGGAACGAGGTTAGCCTCAGAAATCAGTTCAGGCTTGGACTATCAGAAAATCTTAAGGACGAGTTGTCCCGGCTAGAGATGCCTGAGACTCTATCCTCGCTCACTAAACTGTGTATCACATTAGATAGAAGGTTGCGAGAGTGTAAGGCCGGAAGAATGGCTTTAGATACTACTCCAAGACGCAGCTATCCTGTAACAATCGCTCAAGAAAGACCTGTATCTCATTCTACACCCAGGGAGATAGGAACTATTCGAGGTCCTCTTACCTCTGAAGAAAAGATTAGGAGGAGACTCTCAAACCTATGTCTATACTGTGCACATAAGGAGCATTCAGTGAGTGCATGCCCTCTGCTAGCCAAACAGAAAAAGGGTAAGATACACTCAATAAAACAGACACATAACCCTCACATGACCCACCAGCTAACGTTCTCTTTCTCTTTACAGTGGGATCAACACAACCTACAGACTGAAGGACTTATAGATTCTGGGGCGACGGGTATATACATTGACACTAATTTTGTTGTGAAAAATAAAATTCCCACGGTGTGCAAAACGAATCCTGTTTTTGTAAAGTTAATTGATGGTACATTCACACAGAAAGGACCAATCACACATAACACCATTCCTTTACTGATTACCAGCTCAGGGGGACACACTGAATATCTAACTTTTGATATTTTACCAATAGCACAGCATTCCATAGTTTTAGGGTATTTATGGTTAGAAACACATAACCCTAAGATAGATTGGAAGACCCAACAGGTTAACCTCAAGTCAACTTATTGTATAAATACTTGTTACCCACACTGTACAATATCTGCACTAGAGCAAGGGGTTCCAAATGTTTATCGGGATTTGGTAGACGTATTCAATTTGAAAGAGGCTGAAAACCTACCGCCACATAGAACATTTGATTGCCCTATAGACATAATCCCCGGATCAATAATACCACATGGGAAAATATATCCCATGAATCAAAAAGAACTACAAGACTTGAGAGCCTATCTGGATGAAAACCTCAGAAAAGGTTTTATCTCTCATTCCACTTCCCCAGCAGCAGCTGGGATGTTTTTCGTCAAAAACAAAGACGGGACTTTGCGTCCCATAATTGATTACAGATCCCTAAACAAAATAACTGTAAAAAATCGATATCCTCTGCCCTTGATCCCAGAACTTCTGGAGAGATTAACCGGAGACACAGTTTTCACAAAATTAGATTTAAAAGGTGCATATAACCTTATTCGCATAAAAAAGGGTGACGAGTGGAAGACCGCATTCCGCACTAGATATGGTTTATTTCAATTCAACGTCATGCCTTTCGGATTATGCAATGCTCCGGCAACATTTCAGCATTTCGTGAACGAGATTTTTCATGATCTAATAGATGTATGTACAATCATCTACTTGGATGATATCTTGATATACTCAAAGACTTTAAAAGACCACCACAAACATGTCCGATGGGTATTAACAAGACTAAGACAAAATAAGTTGTATGCCAAATTGGAGAAATGCTTGTTTCACGTATCCGAAATCAAGTTTCTGGGTTACATTATTTCACCTAATAGAATTGAAATGGATCCTCAAAAGATAAAAGCTATCAAGGAATGGCCAAACCCAACAACTATACGCACACTCCAGAGGTTTCTGGGGTTTGCAAATTTTTACCGGAGATTCATTAAAGATTTCTCTACTGTAGTAAGACCGCTAACCCAATTAACCAGTAGCAAAAGAAGATTTCAATGGACCGAAGTCACACAAGATGCATTCACAACTTTGAAAAATCTTTTCTCCACAGCTCCAGTTCTTGCTTTACCTGACTATACTCAAACCTTCATCCTAGAGGTGGATGCCTCCAGTTCTGGAATTGGCGCAGTGTTGTCCCAACCACATAGTACGACAGGAGAGGTACATCCAATTGCCTTTTACTCAAAAACCTTTCTACCAGCAGAAAACAACTATACCATTGGCGTTAAAATATTACTCGCAATAAAACGAGCACTTGAACACTGGAGACATCTCCTAGAGGGTACTCCTGAACCTTTTACGGTATATACCGATCATAAAAACTTAGAATACCTAAAGAGCAACAAGACTCTCTCTTCCCGTCAAGTACGGTGGGCCCTATTTATGGATCGGTTTAATTTTCAAATTACCTATCGACCAGGTAGTGCTAATACAAAAGCTGATGCATTATCCAGACAGTTTGAATCTAAACCAGACTCCAAAGACCTTAGACCAGTTATAGCTGAAGAAAGATTTGTGGGACTGCTGACGGATTTGGAGACACAAATCCTCTCAACTTTAAACAACAAAGATCACATACCTCAAAATTGTATAAAGGACACTGTTTCAGGTCTATTCTATCATAAGGGAAGATTGTTCATTCCACAACAGTTAAGAACACTTATCCTCTCACAAACACATGACGGTATACTATCTGGCCATACTGGGATTCAGAAAACAACAGAATTGACCAGACGTTACTTTTGGTGGCCACTTATGGATCAAGCCATAAAGGAATATGTCATGGGCTGTGATGTTTGTGCCAGAAACAAGATAGAACACAAAAAGCCTATTGGCCTATTAACGTCTTTACCAGTTCCTGATAAACCTTGGACAACCATTTCCATGGACTTCATTGTAGAACTTCCTGAATCACAATGCTATAATACAATCTTAGTGGTTGTTGATCACTTGACCAAACTTGCTCATTTTACCCCTCTAAAAGCTCTCCCCAGTGCTATGATAACAGCTAAAGCTTTTATAAGATCCATTGTCCGTCTACATGGCTTACCTACTACCATTATTACAGATCAGGGAACCCAATTCACCTCCGCTTTTTGGAGATCATTATGTAAACTGCTGAAGATAGAGAATAGATATTCCACCTCTTTTCACCCCCAATCTAATGGCCTCACCGAACGTCTAAATCAGGCGTTAGAACAATACCTTAGATGTTACATTACACATTTACAGGATGACTGGGTCTCATACCTCCCTATGGCAGAATTCTCTTACAACAATTCTGTATCTTCCTCTACAAAGATGACTCCGTTCTTCACCACCTATGGTTATCACCCTACCTCCATCACTTTAGCCACCACTGCTGTTAACTCTCCAAGTGCTACTACTTATCTAAACAACCTACAAGACCGGTTAAAAATGTTGAAATCCCATCTAGTCGAAGCAAAAGACAGACAAAAGTTTTATTATGACCAAAGACATAGACCCGCACCAGAATATAAGATAGGGGATCGAGTACTTCTTTCTACCAAACACTTAAGACTACATATACCTAGCAAAAAATTAGCAAACCAGTACTTGGGACCTTTTATCGTTGATAAAATTATAAACCCTAATGCAGTACGACTACAACTTCCCCAGAACTTCAAGATCCATAACACATTCCATGTATCCCTTATTAAACCCTACACATCAGACCCCCGGAGATTACATCTTACCTCACCTCCTCCTACTATACTGGATGATCAAGAAAAGTATGAGTTAGAGAAAATCCTGGACTCCCGCATTGGGAGGAGAAGACTGGAATATCTCATAGGGTGGAAAGGATATGGCCCTGTGGAGAATTCCTGGCAGTTTGCATCCGAGATACATGCCCCTGTTCTCTTGGGGAGGTTTCATCGTCGCTACCCATCCAAACCTCATCCCGGTTCATCTGGGGTGCTCCCTTGAAGGGGGGGAGATGTAATATACCTTTAAGTGGGTTACCTCCCATCTACATCCTTTCCCTATTTAAGGTCCTTTCCGGCATTAGCAAACTGCCTGTTTATTGAAGTAATACTAGCTATTCAGTACCTTCCGTTATTGCTCCCTTACTTCAAAATATATCTCCCAGGTCTGATATTAATTTGCCTTGATATATCCTCTAACTACTTTGCTCACCACTTCTCTACAGAATAACTTTGTCTACAGTGGATTTCAGGAGGGTGCTTCACCTTTGCATTTCAACCGCTACCACGGATTCCAGGTTCGGAACTGTCAGCTTGCGAAGACGTCACTCCGCATACAGGACGTAAGTCACGCTCACACAGCTGAGTACCTCCGCCATCGCTTACCCGCCTCAGGTAAAGAGCTAAGCACTGCTTCTGTTTTCTACCGCAGCTAACTCCGGAGGATTCAAAACAGCGATAAGGTACTTGTTCACCAGGGAACTGAACTGTGTTTTCATTGCTGTGACTGTGGCGGTAATCTTGAGTACTTACAGCTTATCCACGCTCCAATATCATCCCCAGGTGGAAGGGGTTTACTTTATTTTCGCTTAAGTGGACTTGTACATATTTCCTTTAATTTTGTGTGAGTGTGTGAAGAATGTATGCATAAGGACTTAATACAGCCAAAATAGCCTTTATTCAGGAGATTGGAAAGAACTCCTGTATGTCTCCTATTCATAACACAACCTGTATTTGTTGCCTGAATTGACCTAAAGCCTCTGCTGAATTGATACACTCAGTTGTTAATTCTCTGAGTTCTCAATCCTCTCTTCCATATTTTTCACTCTCATTAATTGCTCACTATATCTTCACTTCGTTACAGCTTATAGTTTCTGAGTGTCTGATATACAAGAGCTACAAAAAATCATTATAATAATCTTTAAGGAGAGTGTTACACCCCATTCTTTCTTTTTTTTTTTTAATTATATTTTATTGAGGACAAGAGACATTGCACAAATACAATTAGGTCATTACATCCAAGACAACATTTTCATGAGTAAATAAGCACTTGTACAACTGAATTTAAATTGTTACAAAGTACAAAAATGTCATATATCAATCTCTCAAGTCCTTTTTCTGGTTTTTCAGTTATTCTATAACAGGTTTTCTTTAGTACAATAACTTTCCCTTTCCCACCCCCCTTAAACATAAATTTAACCCACCAACACTTAAGCTTAGCATTCATGCGCAATCCGTTCCAGCATTCTATAAGGTTGTTGCTTTAATTTATACTGTGCGGTCTAGAAGAAGAGAGAGAAGAAGAGAAAAAAAAAAATTATCCACTCACACACCAAAGGGTCCAAAAGGGTCAGGGGAAGGGGGTAAGCAGGAGGGAATAGGGGCCAGAGGGCGGTCTCATCATCCTAAATAGTGATATTCTCTCTCCCCCCCCCGCCCCCTCGTGTCTGTTGTAGGAATGTCCACTCTCCCCTCAAAGAGGCCGTCAACATGTATTCAGTATGCGCAAATGGGAGCAATAATTGTTTTTGTGAATCCAAGGTTAGGGTATCAATGTACTTCCGCCATTTAGTAATGAAGTGTCTAAGCCTTCTGTCAGTGTCCATTTTGGTGTCTAATTGTACAGTAAGTAATTGCTTATGCAATTTGTGCTTAAATGCATTAAAGGTGCGAGCAGCACTTTCGGTCCAGACTCTCAGTATAACCTTTCTGGCAATCAAAATCATAGTGGTGAGTAATGAGGTGTGTCTAGTGTCTTGTTCCTCCCAATTCAGGAAGCAGACTTGCTCCACCTCTATCTTGACCTTGATTTTAATGACCCTTGTGATCCATAAGGCTATTCTACCCCAGAACTGATGAACTCGTGGGCAGGTGTAAAAGTAATGAAGAAAGTCCGGGTCACCAATCCTACACTTACTGCACTCATTCATCACCCCATGTTTCCATTTAGCTAGCCTACGTGGAATAATGTAATCTTTATGCAGCAGTCTAATCTGGGACTCTCTCAACGTCATGGACAGCGTTGCTCTTTTAACATTTTCTACACTGCGCTGGATTAGCTCTGAGAGATCCTCTCTCTCCAAATGGCCTCTCCATCTATTCTCTAGTAGGGTTAAATGTTTAGATTCAATATGGCTCAGCAGTGTTTTGTAAATCCCGGAGATAGAGAAACTTCCAAGCTTAAAAGCAGACACTGACACACTAAATATGTGCGGCTCCCAGAATTGTGGGTCCTCTCTAATAAGCTGGTCCACGTAATGCCTCATCTGGAGATAGGCATAGAAGTGGGCCCGCGGTAGTCCAAATTGAGTTTGCAACTCCCCAAAGGACTTAACGCATTTTCTAGAGATGTCTAAAGCATCTCCCACTGAGCATAAGCCTTTGGTTTCCCAGTTGGTAAAGGGGGAAGTATCAATCCCAGGGGGGAAACAAACATTGTTTCGCAGTGGGATTAATCTGGGGGACGTGTGACGCCGGCCCAAGTATCCCAGGGTTTGCCGCCATGCCCGTAGCACGTCCTTATAGAGAAAGCTATCCTTGACCCCCGCCGGAAGGCTATTAGACGGGGTGTAAGGCAGAAGTGAGGGCTCAAACCCCTTCAGTGCATTCCTCTCGAGTTCCGATGTGTAAAAGTGTTCCGTTTTTAATTGCCAATCCAGCATTAGACGGCTGAGTTGTATAGCTTCAGGTCGGGGAGACCCAGGCCACCCGAGGAGGGCCGTGCATATAATTTCCTGAGAGCTATTCTAGATCTGCCCCCCTTCCATAAGAACTTAGATAGGGCCTTTGAGTAGATCGCCAGGTCTTTTCGGGTAATCAGAAAAGGCAGCATCAAGAGAGAATACAGGATCCGTGGTAGGATGACCATTTTTACCAAGTTGATTCGCCCTGTGAGGGAAACCGGTAAGTTTCTCCATCCTTCTAAGGTTTGAGCTATGTCACAACACACTCGCGTGATGTTATTACGGTACAAGGTTTGCCTATTAGTGGACAGTTGAATGCCCAGATAGGTCAGGGTGTCCCCAGCCTCTTGAAATGGATACGAGCGTGACTGTGCCTTATGTCTCCAAAGCCATAAGATTTCCGATTTTGTTTTGTTTATCTTATAGCCTGAAAAGGACCCGAAGGCCTCAATGGTTGCCAGGATTTTTGGGATATGTTTTGCAGGGTGTTCCACAAATAGGAGCATGTCATCCGCATATAATGCCAGATGCATCCTCTCCTCTCCCATCCTCATACCCTGGTAGACTTTACGCAACTTAACAGCCAGTGGCTCTAAGGCTAGGTTGAAGAGAAGGGGGGATAGAGGACACCCTTGATGGGTGCCTCTTTGTAGTGTGATACGCGGCGAGAATAACCCGTTAGCCATGATGGCAATCCATGGGGCCTTGTAAATATTGCTAATATATTGGAGAAATGATCCCGAGAAGCCAAAGCGCTGGAGTACATCCTGCAAGTGGCTCCACTCTACCCTGTCGAAGGCCTTCTCTGCATCCAAAGACAGCAGGAAGGCCTCCGGTTGATCTGCCGCCTCAGGAAGTTCCAGTCGCCCCTCATAGTGTGCAATGGCATGTAATACCCTTCTCACATTAGTCACAGATGTTCTGCGGCTCATAAATCCTGTTTGGTCCGGGTGAATAATGTCAGTCAGGACCACTTTTAGTCTGTCGGCCAAGATCTTCATCAAGATCTTGTAGTCCGAATTGAGTAGGGAGATGGGACGATAAGATTCAGGGAGACCTGGATCCTTCCCCGGCTTCGGAATCAATGACACGTGTGCCATTGTAAATGTTTGAGAGGGAGGTATCAACTCCTTGTAATATAAGTTGTATAATTTTGTTAGAGTCGGTGTGATCTGGGTCTTCAATAATTTGAAGAACTCAGCCGGGAGGCCGTCAGGACCCGCCGCTTTCCCATTGGACATAGATGAGATGGATTTTAGGATCTCTTCAGGGGCTATGGGTGAGTTGAGAGCCGCCACCTGTTCCTCCCTGAGTTGCGGAAGATCAAGCTCATTCCAGAAGGATGCTATGACCTCGTGAGGTGGCTTCTTTTGACTGGCATATAGGTTGGCATAATAATCCGCCAAAGCCGTCACTTTAGACTCTGGGGTTTTATGAGTCTTGTTGCAGTAAGTAATCGCCGCAATAGGCTTACGAGCAGTCTTCTTATTTACCAAGGAGGCTAATAGTCTACCAGATCTGTCCCCCTCTCTGTAATACTTATCCTGGGTTCTAAGGAGTCGTGTGACAGCCTGGTGGCCCAGAAACACATCCAACTCTCCCTTCCTTTCAAGGTATTTATCCCTTAGGGCTTGGCATGGATTTCCACAGTATGCTTGGTAGGCTTCAGTTAGAGCCTCCTGCTGGTTTTGCAGTCTAGCCTGAGTTTTTCTCCGTAGGGCGGCCACATATGAAATGATGTCACCCGTGAGAACCGCTTTTGCCGTGTTCCAAAACAATTCTGGATTGTCTTGATGAGCCAGATTGTCTGTGTAATAGTCATTCCATGCATGCGTTAAATGCTTGGAGAATGCGTCAGAAGTGTAAAGGAAGCTTGGGAACCTAAACGTCTGCTTATTGGCAACTATGGCTCCAACCGAGAGCACTAGTTCAACCGGTGCATGGTCCGAGACCACGACATTATGAATCCTGGTTCCAGTAACCCTTGGAATCAAGCTAGAGGACGTCATAAAGAGGTCTATGCGCGAAAGTGTTGGAGTGGCCCTAGAGATGCAAGTAAAATCTTTACTGTCCGGATTTCTTAGCCTCCAAATATCAACAAGTTGTAGGGAGTCAGAGATTCTAGAAAATGTTTTCCGTTCGAAAGTGCTGTTGCACGCCGAGCGATACCCCTCGGTTGTGCGATCTGGATCCCTCATTCTGTCACAGGCTGGGTTTGGAGTCAAATTAAAGTCTCCCCCCAGGATGATATCAGAGCCCGAGAAAGGAACAAGCGCTTGTATAAGTCGCGTCCAGAAGGTTTTAGATTTACAGTTTGGCGCGTATATGTTACATATTACTAGCACCCTCTGATTTATCTTGACTTTGACTATCAGGAATCTGCCCTCATTATCTTTAAGTGTGTGCAAAATTTCAACGTTCCCTCTTTTCCCGAATAGAATAGCAATGCCCCTACTTGAGTTAGTGAATGAGATATGTTCTATTGCCCCCACCCAGTCTCTCTTTAGCTTCTCGTGTTCTGTCTCAGATAGGTGGGTTTCTTGTAGTAGTGCAATGTCAGTTCCCAAACGTCTTAAGTGTGTCAGTATAGTGCTCCTCTTAGTGGGAGAGTTGATCCCTCCCACATTCCATGTCATAAACCTTACCGCCATTCAAGCGATGTCATGTGAGTTAGGATCTCACCGGTATCCTGTGGGAGGGGAGAAATGGGGGGAAGACCAGGAGGGGGAGATGGGCGGGGGGGGAAAAAAAGAAAGAAAAAAAAAAGAAAAAAAAAAAATATTATATGCATCCTAACTATCTCTCTCTCCCCTCCCCCCGCACCCACAGCTGTTTCACATACCCTCTGCAATGTCTTAGATGAAAGCATAATAGTGACCTGCAGACCACAAAGGAAACTTGACAAGTTATAAAGCACTCTGGAATGGGGTTTGTGTTTTACATTTACATTGTAATGAGCAATTAAACTAATGAACCCTGGATACGCCACATCCAGGTATAGAATCAATGGGCCATCCCTGAGAGAATATACAAATATACTGGTTGCAGTATTTAAAAAGGTAAGCATATACGAACTTATGCAGGAGATCACTAAAGTAGTCAGTAACATTGTAACATAATATAAATTTCTAACCATTGAACCTACAACATTAGGTTTAACCAAAACAGCATCGGTATTACATTTCTGCTTGAACAAGTGGTGTCGTTGCACCAGATCTCTAAAGGTTTCCATTATCATGGATAAAAGTGTAACAGTGACCTGCAGACCAGGAGGGGCACCTGACAAGGTATAAATCGCTCTGGAATGGGGGTTATGTTTTGCATATACCTTGTAATGAGCAGTTAAACTAATGGACCCTGGATACGCCACATCCGGGTATAGAGTTAATGGGCCATTCCTAAGAGAAGATACAAGTAAATTGGCTGCAATTTTAAAAAAGATGGAACATACGCAGAAGATCATTGAAGTAATCAATAACATTGCAACATAACATAAATTTCTAACAGTTGAACTTATAACAGTAGGTTTAGCTAAAACAGCAGCATTGTTATATTCCCACCTAAACAAATGGTGTCGTTGCACCGTACCTCTAAAGGCTTCCATTAACCTTTAAATTCAGAGAAAAGAGATGAAAAGATCTTACTGCATATAATGTGGATCCTCTCACCTCTCATCCCGGGTCTGAATGCGATGATCTGGGTGAGCCTGCCATTGAGCCCCTGTGTTCTCTTCCTAGGAAGTCAGTAACCTCTTGTGGGGTGTCAAAAAACTTAGGTCCTGAGGGGGTTAGTAACTTTAATCTGGCTGGGTACAAAAGATACACTTTTCTGCCCTCTCCATTTAGTCGTGAGCAAAGGGGGGAGAACTCCTTGCGTTTACGCATGAGTTCGGAGGAGTAATCTTGAAATATTAGCAATTTTGATCCCTCATACAAAACTGGGGAGACCTTTCTGTAAGCCCTCAGTATCTCTACCTTGAGCTGGAAGTGTAAAATTTTTACCATAACCTGCCTAGGTTGCGTGTTGCCTCTGTCTTGCTGTCTCTCAGGGCCTACTCTGTGCGCCCTCTCTACGCTACCCCTGAACAGCGCAGGGGTCAGATTAAGTAGTGTAGGTAGTGTATCCTGAATGAAATGAATGAGGTCCCTAGGCTTAACATTTTCTGGGATCCCAAGGATGCGCAGGTTATTGCGACGGGATCTATTTTCTAGATCCTCTAATCTTTGGTGTAGGACTACATTTTGCTTCAGTAGAACATCTAATTGTGTATCATGTGTGACAGATGTGTCCTCGAGCCCTGACACTCTGTCCTCCATCTCAGTAAATCTGACGGAGAACTGTTTCATCTCCCCTGTCAAATGATCAAGACCTTTCTGTAAACATTCAATTTTGGGGAGAAAGATGGAGGAGAGCTGCCGCACCACCACATGTGTGTCCAAAGAGATTGTCTGCACATCTTGTGGGACAGAATTTGACTCTTGTGAGTGGTCTGCAGCTCCCCTCGTCTTTCCAGAACTCTTGTTCTTCCCTGACATCTTACCTCCTGTCAGGAATTTATCCATAAAAGTAACCTAGGCACAGAAATAGTTTACCTATGCACACAGTATCAATATGTACACAACACACATAAAAAGGTTATTGCAAAATCAGTAACGTAACATGCAAGCCTAGGATATAGTATGTCTCAACAATATTTATCTTATGCGTTAAAAGACATTTCATAGGTGCAAATTAGACAGTAGGTTAGCCCAGATTCAGTTATGCTTTGATATTACAATGTGAGCTAAGATAATACATCTGTGTTCCAGCTGACAGCACCCAAATTTTGGTTTTTAGTGCTGTTAGAAAAACTATCAGTCACACACTGAAACACTGGGTGTTGCCCCGCAGATGCATTAGGCTGTTATGCCAGATATTATATTCATCAATCAGCAGGGTTTATGGTGTAGATAAGAGCCAGCTATGTTGAATCAGTCCCTTGAAAGAGTTAAATATTCTTAGCTTGCCCTTATGAAGAGAGTCACACAGTGCAGTCTTTTACAGTTTTCCCTTTAAGCAGAGAGCCTCTACAGAGGGGGACCAGTGGAGCTGTGTCGCTGTTTGTGTCTAATCCAAGAGGGCTCAAAGTGTGGGCAATGAGGTGGCCAGGACTAGGATGTAGAGATCTGGCCTAACCATTCAGTGGCTCTTGGTGATTGACTTATTACTAGCCCAGAGGTTTTGACCAAACAGGGTACCTGGGGGGGATTCCGGGGGAGGGGGGTAGGCTGTCACTGGTCTAATACCCGACCATGTCTCTGTTAAACAAAATGCCTTTCCCTTTCGTCAGCCCTCAGTGTCTGTGCGGTCGATAGGTTGTTTACCTGAGCCGGAGTCGTCACTCCACAGCGGCAGAGGCCTATCCGCACACCAGCAGGGCAGAGCGTTCTCCTTTCGTTGTCCCCAGCAGGTCCTATCCCTCCGGGGGTATGATGCTAGGTCCCGGTTTGACTGGCCAGCAGCGCACACCCCGCCACCAGTTTAGCTAGATGCGCTGCCGCCTCAGCACTGCTCTTCTTCCCGGCGGAGGTATGCAAGCAATATGGCGATCACCGGTTTCGCGCCTTTTTGCCTCCGCCTGTGTTCTCTTGGCTTTGCGCACTCTCTAGCCGCCTGATCCTCCAGGGGTACTGCAGACTCTGGGCACTCACCGATTGCTCCGCCTGGTCGAATCTGCTGCCGGTCCTCTGATCTCAGTCAGTGAGTCGTGGGGGGGAGTCCCAGCACCCGCCATTCCGTGGCTTCAGGATTCCGAACTGCTCCTAGGCCCGAATCAGGTATGAGCCTCACTCCTCCTCTCCAAGCCAGGCTAGGTATGGGAAGCGTGTTACCCGTAGGTTTACACCGCTGGGCCAGATCAGTCGTTCAGGCAGAGATAGTTTATCAGGGAGCCTGTTTAATGTGGTCGCACTTCCATGTGCAGGTCAGCTTGCCGGGGGGGGCGAGATGGTTGTCGCCTGTGCTCAAACACGCCAGATACCAGCTGCATCAAGGCTATCATGCACTCGGGTCAGTTCAGGAGTTCAGTTTTATATGTTGATGGAATTTATAGTTAGTAAATATTCAGTCAAATGCCAACTAACTCAGGAGCCGTTAGCACTAGCTGCCTTCTCCTTGGCCCGCCCACCGGAAGTCCGTTACACCCCATTCTTAACAATACAATTCAAATCCCCAACCAAAAAAGTTGGATCTCGACCTGGCAGAAAAACTTTAATGTTTCAAAATCAAGCAAACATTCTACCCTATTTGAAGAAGCATATACATTAAACAAATGAAAAACAGTCCCACTAAAACTAACCAAAACAACCCGACCTGGGACAATATGAACTACATTAAGGATAGAAAAACAACCCTCCCCCCCATTCCTATCAGATGAACAAGACCATACTTTAGTACCATATTTCCAGTCAGGACATTTAGGATGTTCAAAGAGACCACATTCCTACAAACAAAAAATATTAAAATATTAGCAGAACATACAGATAAGAACTTAAAAATTGCAGCTCTCCTTGCTATAGTTTTCGTACACCTGACATTAAGGGAAGAAATGGTCAGAAACATCACAAAAGTAAATTAAAGAAAAACAAAAAAAGAATTAACATCAGGACTTCTTCTTTCCTTTCTTTTTCTTAGGACTCAAAGGAGATCCTTTAAATCTGCCTCTGTGATGTTCCGACCTCCTAAGCTCCCCCTTGCCAGCCTCATAACCAGTAACTTCAGCAAGTTGGTTCAAATCTCTTGTGTCTAGATAACCAACAGAAGAGGCATCAGAAAAGTCACCAATACACTGGCTTGAGTCAGAGGGAACGTCTTTAGTAGACACAGAAGGAAACTCTGAAATTAGTCAGCATCACTTGCGGTATCTGGATCTGTGCTCTTAACTACTGGAAGATCCAAATCAGGACTCTTCCATCCATCAGAATCTGCACCTTTTTTCTGTTTGGAGGCAGATTTTTTTCCCTGCAGTGTCCAAATCCTCCTCAGAACCAGAGGACACAACAGCAGACCAATCAATGTTCTCCCCTTCACCAACAACTAGCCATAGAACAAACTATTATGCTATTGTTCATTCCCAGGTTGAGCGCTTCTCTCCTTTTATTTATGCAAATTATGACTCTTAGGGAAGTCTCCAAAGTGTGATGCGGGAATCTAGACGTGGACCCATTGCTCAGTGTGCCTAGAGGGATATGGCTGCACCTCACTGACGAGGCCCACAGAAGGCCGAAACATACGTCTGGGATTTTGACTTTTCCCTTCTTCAGAGAGGGATTGCCTGGTATTTTGTGGCTGGACTGTACTGTTAAGTCAGGATCAAACTGATATACTACAGAAAAGTTCTTCTCTGTGAAAGGCACATGTTTCTTGGGTGTTAACTAGCCATAGAACAAGCTATTGTGCTATTGTTCGTTCCCAGGTTGAGCGCTTCTCTCTTTTAATTTATCCAGGACATACTTGACCCAGGACATACTTGAAAACGAGAGAATTCTCAATGTATCCTTCCTGTTAAAATATTTTATAAATAAATAATGTTAATGTAAAATAAATATCTATAACTATATATTTATATAGGAATATATATATATATATATATATATATATATATATATATATATATAAAGATAAGATTGTCCATGGAGAGCATTCGCCGTGTTTTAACAAAGTGATTTATTGCAATTAATGTTTTCGGGGTACAACCCCCGTCCTCAGACTCCTGTGAAGAAAAGCAAACAGTGTACATTTACACTCATCACACAGAAGCTAAATACCCGATGAGCCATCTCAGCGCCACCGGCCCCCACGCTGCCGCACCCGAAGAGACCTGGAAGTGTTGCCTAGGCATCACTATGTCATCACGCTGGAGCCGGTAGAGCTAGAACCGACCCTGTGTGGGTACCGAGTGTACAATGTCGCCTAGGCAACACTTCCGGGTCTCTTCCGGTGCGGCAGCGTGGGGGCCGGTGGCGCTGAGACGGCTCATCGGCTATTTAGCTGCTATGTAGTGAGTGGAAATGTACACTGTTTGCTTTTCTTCACAGGAGTCTGAGGATGGGGGTTGTACCCCGAAAACGTTAACTCTAATAAATCACTTTGTTGAAACACGGCGAGTGCTCTCCATGGACAATCTTTTCTACATACTTTTGAGAGCACCCCGGCATTATTGAGGATATAGTGAGTGCTGGTATTTTACTCTTGTATATATATAAAGATAAATATATTTACAATAAAAAAAAAATCTGTATGTGAAGAACATTGGAATGTGAAATATTAATAACTTGTTCTGTGTGTGGTAGATATGTTGGGGAAATATGTTAACATAGTCGTGATATTTGGTTAGCGTGCGTCGGATTTTGCTCATGTGCAAATATTTTACTTTCAACTTGTAATACGCGCTCTTCCAGACGCACGCAAAAAAGCTTATTTCTAGTGAAGTTCACGTTCATGCGAAAGTGCTAAATAGCGTGCTACTTGTAATCTGGCCCATAGTGTTTTACACTGTTATGGCAATATAGACTCAGAACCTACAGTACTTGCTACTTAAGAATCATCATACTCAAATGGTGGGAAGGAAATGCAGCAGCAGTTTTTTAGAAGTAGTGAAAGCCTATACGTTTTTATGGGGGATGCTATACTGATGACCTTATCCAATGGCTGATGCTGCTGTATGGGGCACTCACATAGTTTGTTCTGATCTCTTTCTCTTTGTGATTCTTAATAGCAGTTATGTAACTGCTTTAGCTTCCCTCTAACTACTTTTAGTTAAATGGAACCACATTCAAATGATCAAAAATAAATCAGTTAAAAACCATAACAAATTGAGTCCCCCTCAAAAAAGGACAGTTTAAAGCTTACTTCAACCTCTCAAAAAGCTGCAATTCAACACTACATAAACCCCCTAAACTGGCCACCTAAAATTAACCCCAGTCTCTATAACAAAATTAATCTTAACAATTAACATCCCAGTGCAATTTACCCTAACTGCTAACTACCAGAGCACTTATCTATAATCAGTAACTAGTACTAGCCAATCACCTAACATAATTAACTCTGTGCCCCACATGACCCCAACATCCACCATTAAAAGCAACAACAAAGTACCCACACAAGAAAACCTTTACACTAACATTAAATCCCCCTACATGGCCTCCACACTGTAGCACTATCTACCACTAAAATGGATCACCCCTTTATGAACAGCTCTGACTGGCTATTCAAAACTCAAATAGCAGTTTAGCTGCTGCCAAAGGTGATCACCATTTTTATTAGCAATCACTTTAATCACTTAATATTAAACCCTCCATTAAAAACAGGTTTCTTTTTCTTTTTTTAAACAAGGGGTGTTGTGTCCCTCCAAGTCCCTCTGCCCCTTCCTCATTGTGCATGGGTTCTCAGGGTTGTCATATGCCTTTGGTCCCTCCTCATTCACCAAAGTCAGATATAAAAAAAACACTTCTGTTCTGGAGATAGTGTCATTCTCCACATGAGAAAAAAAGTTCAGAGGAAGATACTTTATTCTCCTTTACTTACAAACCTTGCTATATTGTTTAAAATTATATTAATGTAAAGCATTACTGGAGTTAACATGGTGTAAACCTACTTTAAGAAATAAATGCAAACCGACAGGAACCACTTTGTAAAGCTCTACTTTTGGATTAGTAACAAAAAGTAGAATCAGTTGTCAAATTAAAAAGCAAAATTTAGTTAAAGGGACAGTCTACACCTTAGTCATCTTAAAGTCTTACCTTAGATTAAGCTGCAAATATTCTCCCGCACCCTTTCTATACCTATATTTCCGAATTGAAATGGCTGTCAAACTCTGACTAGGCTGCATAACAGGCTTCACTAGTAACAAGACTCAGTAAGTGCTGAATAGCATTGACAGTCTATTAAATCCAGAGTGCTTAGATGCAGTTCAGATTGTGATGTCATCAATGGGTGGTGCTTGGCAGCCATTTTAAAGTGACTAGAAACAATATTCATTTTAAAATAACTTTTTCACTGTTCCTGCTGCATGATATAGAAAGGGGTGCAGGAGGCTATTTGCAGCTTAATTTTAGGTAACACTTTAAGATAATTAAGATGTAGACTGTTCCTTTAAGTTACAGATGAGAAACCATATAAATGAACAGATATATACATTGTGAGTTCCATAAAAAGTGTATATATATATATATATATATATATATATATATATATATATATATATATATATATATATATATATATATATATATGTATATACAGTATATATATATATATATATATATATATATATATTTACTGCAATCCTCTTGTCACTTTTATATCTCAATCACCAAATTAACACTGCTACTTCAATCAATAATTTTTTGAAACACACACTTGCATTTTCTACATTCTTTAACATCAATACTAGCTGGATACATAGTCACCTGCTTGAGACTAAGAGCTACAGGTCTTAGATGCATTATTAGAGATACCACACACTTATGATAGATCATGCCCGGGAAGAAGTGGGAATTGCTGGAGTGTATTAAATTGTTTACACATTTACATTTATTTAAAATAGCTGAGTTTGACTGTGATATTTCTACAAAAAAATGGGCGTATCCGAGCAATGCTGGCGAGCGGCTATGTCCCTCTCATAGAAGTCAATGGGAGCGTGGAAATTAAACATTTTTG